>NW_025751337.1:0-5000 GCF_021184085.1 Oncorhynchus gorbuscha
TGGGGATACCTAGGAGGTTATGGCTGTATTCACCCCTCCACCCCTCTCTAATGGGGATACCTAGGAGGTTATGGCTGTATCTTACCCCTCCACCCCTCCTAATGGGGATACCTAGGAGGTTACGGGCTATCTACCCCTCCACCCCCTCTCTAATGGGATACCTAGGAGGCTATGGCTTTATCTACCCCTCCACCCCCTCCTCTAATGGGGATGTAATTTACCCAGGATGGCTGTATCTACCCTCTTACTCCCTCCATGGGGATACCTAGGAGGTTATTGCTGTATCTACCCTCTACCCCCTCTCTAATGGGGATACCTAGGAGGTTGCTGGATCTACCCCTCCACCCTCTCTAATGGGGATACCTAGGAGGTTATGGCTGTATCTACCCCTCCATCTCTAATGGGATACCTAGGAGGTTATGGCTGTATCTACCCCTCCATCTCTAATGGGGATACCTAGAGGTTACGGCTGTGGATCACTCCCTCCATCTCTAATGGGGATACTCAGGAGGTTACTGCTGTATCTACCCCTCCACCCCTCTCTAATGGGGATACCTAGGAGGTTATGGCTGTATCTACCCTCCATCTCTAATGGGGATACCTAGGAGGTTACGGCTGTATCTACCTCCATCTCTAATGGGGATACCAGGAGGTTACTCTCCACCCCATCTCTAATGGGGATACCTAGGAGGTTACGGCTGCATCTACCCCTCCACCTCCATCTCTAATGGGGATACGGCTGTAGCTACCCTCCATTCTACTGGGATGTCTAGAGGTTACGGCTGTATCTACCCCTCTCCATCTCTAATGGGGATACTCTAGGAGGTTACTGCTGTATCTACCTCTCCATCTCTAATGGGGATACCTAGGAGGTTATGGCTGTATCTACCCCTCCATCTCTAATGGGGATATAGGAGGGGGACCCCCTCCACCCCCTCTCTAATGGAGGCTGCCAGGAGGTTACGGCTGGGCCCACTCCTCCACCCCCTCTCTAATGGGGATACTCCCACCCCCTCCACCCCCTCTCTAATGGGGATACCTAGGAGGTTACGGCTGCATCTACCCCCTCCACCCTTCTCTCCCTGTGCCCCTCTAGCTGGGGATACCTAGGAGGTTATCCTACCTCTCCACCCCCTCCCTGTGCCCTCTTTGACGCACACGCCGCACGTGAGGCACCGCTGGGTTTTCATCAAAACGTGCTCCTTTTCAAAGCCAACTTGGGGCTTTTGAACTCTGAAAAGAGACTTCAGTATTCCAAAAAAAAAAATGTTGCCTGGGCCCGAGGGGAATCTCTTCAAACACACCTATATTATCAGACTGGACAGACCGGAGAGAGGAAAGTAAACATTATTTTTCTTTTTCTTTTTTGATCAACACACTTGAACAGACGAGCCCGAGTGTGAGTGAGCTAGTTCTGACACCTGCATGTTTAAAATGGACCCACAGATTGAGGTGAACATTTACATCCACCTGCCTCCACCACGACGCCTTGTCCTAGTCTGTCCGTCGTTTTGTGATGTCATGACTGGAGAGGGTCATGTATGTCCCCGTGTGTTACATTGTAGACACCAGATAGACAGACTTGTCTATGTACCAACAGCCCATTGAACCTTTTTTCTTCCTTTGAAATGTAGTTGGTGTCCCCATAGACGTGGTATTTCCGGGTCTGTGATGGTCTAGCCATGTATTTCGGGATAGGGGGGGGAGATTTTCGAGCCGTGTACCATTTAACACTCTTGCTTACAGGGCAGGCGATGTGTGGAGGGGCTGACGGGGTGGCTGACACCTCATAAGCACTGCTCGGCTTAGCCCCCCCCAGACCAATTCAATACGCTGGCATCTCCCTCCAACTGAATGCATTCACACTTTTCCAAAACGAGTCTTCTCATGATAACCGCCTGCCTTATTTCACTTTCCAGTTCCCTGGATTCATGTCAGCTCCATTGATCTGAGCTGGTGGCAAGTCATTGTCTCTCTGGACCCAGGGACTGATGTATGTTTAATATATAATAATAATAATATATATGTTTATTAGCCTTTAGCCAGAAGCTCGTTTCTATTTGTATTGTTGCACTTAGGAAAGACCCTCTGTCTGGGCTCCTGTCTCTCTGTCACTCAGAACTAATACAAAGGGGAAAGGGGGAGGAGAGTCGTTGCCATGTAACAGGATTCATGAGTTTTCTCCAGCAGAAAGGGAATAAAACAAGCGTTGGACTCGTTTTCCATATGAAATACATCCCGTTAGAGACCTGTCAGCCTGCTCACGCCTGCTATGACGAGGAGATTCTCTTCATGTGCAGGGGCGTTACATTTCTGTAGAGGGAGACTGTATTTGTGTGAGAGGATACAGGAGAATGAAAGAAATACTCAGATACTGTGTGTGCGTACAAGAGAAAGGGAGAGTGAGGAAGAGGAGGGAGAGAGTGAACAAAAACATGATCAAATAAATCTTAGAATCAGCTATTAAAGACTCCCAGTAACCACTGGATTCTCCAATTACATTGAATGAACTACAGGACAAAATGCAAACCTTCCAACCCAAAAAGGCCTGTGGTGTTGAAGGTGTCCTAAATTAAATGATCAAATATACAGACCACAAATTCCAATGAGATATTCTTCAACTCTTTAACGTCATCCTCCACTCTTCTCAATATTTGGAACCAAGGACTAATCACCTCAAGTCACAAAAATTGAGACACATTTTACCCCAATAACGACCGTGGGATATGCGTCAACAGCAACCTTGAAAATCCTCTGCATTATCATTAACAGCAGACTCCTACGTTTCCTCAGTGAAAACAATTATACTGAGCAAATATCAAGTTGGCTTTTTACCAAACTACTGTACGACAGACCACATATTCACCCTAATTGACAAGGAAACAAAAGCCAAGTCTTCTGCTTTGTTGATTTCCCAGAAGCTTTTCACTTAATTTCATATGGTCTCTGCTATACAACTTGATGGAAAGCATGTTGGGGGAAACAACATTACAAAATCCATGAACACAAACAAGTGTGCAGTTAAAATTGGCAAAAAACAGGAGACTGATGCAGCTTGGCCCCACGCTCTTTGGGCCCCACGCTCTTGGGCCCCACGCTCAACATGTATATCAACAAATTGGCCAGGGCATTACAACAGTCTGCAGCACCCGGCCTCACCCTACTAGAATCTGAAGTCAAATGTCTACTGTTTGCTGATGATCTGTTGCTTCTGTCCCCAAACAAGGTGGGCCTACAGCAACACGTAGATCTGCATAGATTCTGCCAGACCCTGACAGGGAGTCTCAGTAAGACTAAAATAATGGTGTTACTAGGACCACACATACATATTCCATCTAGACACAGTTGACCTAGAGCACACACACTATACCTACCTCGGCCTACACATCAGCTCCACAGGGAACTTCACAAAGCTGTGAACGGTCTGAGAGACAAGAAGGGCCTTCTACACCATCAAAAGGAACATCAAATTTGACATCCCAATTAGGATCCCAAAATACTTGAATCAGTTATAGAACCCTTTGGCCTTTGTGGTTGTGAGGTCTGGGGTCCGCTCACTGACCAAGAATCCACAAAATGCACCAAATTGAGACTGCCTGCAGAATTCTGAAAAAATATCTTCTGTGTACAACGTGAAACACCAAATAATGCATGCAGAGCAGAATGAGGCCGATACCCACTAATTATCAAAATACAGAAAAGAGCCATTAAATTCTATAACCACCTAAAAGGAAGCGATTCCCAAACCTTTCATAACAAAGCCATCACCTACAGAGAGATGAACCTGGAGAAGGGTCTCCAAAGAAAGCTTGTCCTGGGGCTCTGTTCACAAACACAAACACACCCCACAGAGCCCCAGGACAGTAACACAATTAAACCCAACCAAATCATGAGAAAACAGAAAGGTAATTACTTTAATGTATTTAATTTATTTATGCAACCTTAATTTAACGAGGCAAGTCAGTTAATGACACATTGGAAAGAATTCACCAAAAAACCAGAGCAAACTGGAATGATATTTGGCCCTAAACAGAGTTCACAGTGGCAGAATACCTGACCCACTGATGGACCCTAAATGAAGAACACTTTGACTATGTACAGACCCCATGAGCATTTCTATTGAGAAAGGTCGCTGTAAGCAGACCTGGCTCTCAAGAGAAGACTGGCTATGTGCACACTGCCCACAAAATGAGGTGGGAACTGAGTTGCACTTCCTAACCTGCCAAATGTATTACCATATTAGAGACCTATTTCCCTCAGATTACACAGACCTACAAAGAATGTGAAAACAAATCAAATTTTGATAAACTCCCATATCTACTGGGTGAAATACCACAGTGTGCATCACAGCAGCAAGATGTGTCCCATATCTACTGGGTGAAATACCACAGTGTGCATCACAGCAGCAAGATGTGTCCCATATCTACTGGGTGAAATACCACAGTGTGCATCACAGCAGCAAGATGTGTCCCATATCTACTGGGTGAAATACCACAGTGTGCATCACAGCAGCAAGATGTGTCCCATATCTACTGGGTGAAATACCACAGTGTGCATCACAGCAGCAAGATGTGTCCCATATCTACTGGGTGAAATACCACAGTGTGCATCACAGCAGCAAGATGTGTCCCATATCTACTGGGTGAAATACCACAGTGTGCATCACAGCAGCAAGATGTGTCCCATATCTACTGGGTGAAATACCACAGTGTGCATCACAGCAGCAAGATGTGTCCCATATCTACTGGGAGAAATACCACTGTGTGCATCACAGCAGCAAGATGTGTCCCATATCTACTGGGTGAAATACCACAGTGTGCATCACAGCAACAAGATGTGTCCCATATCTACTGGGTGAAATACCACAGTGTGCATCACAGCAGCAAGATGTGTCCCATATCTACTGGGTGAAATACCACAGTGTGCATCACAGCAGCAAGATGTGTCCCATATCTACTGGGTGAAATACCACAGTGTGCATCACAGCAGCAAGATGTGTC
>NW_025751337.1:10000-15646 GCF_021184085.1 Oncorhynchus gorbuscha
GTGCGTCTACAGCACGGTGTAGGCCTTTGTGCATCTACGGCACGGTGTGGGCCTTTGTGCATCTACGGCACGGTGTGGGCCTTTGTGCATCTACGGCACGGTGTGGGCCTTTGTGCATCTACAGCACGGTGTGGGCCTTTGTGCATCTACAGCACGGTGTGGGCCTTTGTGCATCTACAGCACGGTGTGGGCCTTTGTGCATCTACGGCACGGTGTGGGCCTTTGTGCGGCTACGGCACGGTGTGGGCCTTTGTGCGGCTACGGCACGGTGTGGGCCTTTGTGCGGCTACGGCACGGTGTGGGCCTTTGTGCGGCTACAGCACGGTGTGGGCCTTTGTGCGGCTACGGCACGGTGTGGGCCTTTGTGCATCTACGGCACGGTGTGGGCCTTTGTGCGGCTACGGCACGGTGTGGGCCTTTGTGCGGCTACGGCACGGTGTGGGCCTTTGTGCGGCTACGGCACGGTGTGGGCCTTTGTGCGGCTACAGCACGGTGTGGGCCTTTGTGCGGCTACGGCACGGTGTGGGCCTTTGTGCGGCTACGGCACGGTGTGGGCCTTTGTGCGGCTACGGCACGGTGTGGGCCTTTGTGCGGCTACGGCACGGTGTGGGCCTTTGTGCGGCTACGGCACGGTGTGGGCCTTTGTGCGGCTACGGCACGGTGTGGGCCGTTGTGCGGCTACGGCACGGTGTGGGCCGTTGTGCGGCTACGGCACGGTGTGGGCCGTTGTGCGGCTACGGCACGGTGTGGGCCGTTGTGCGGCTACAGCACGGTGTGGGCCGTTGTGCGGCTACAGCACGGTGTGGGCCGTTGTGCGGCTACAGCACGGTGTGGGCCGTTGTGCGGCTACAGCACGGTGTGGGCCGTTGTGCGGCTACAGCACGGTGTGGGCCGTTGTGCGGCTACAGCACGGTGTGGGGTTTGCGGCACGGCAGGTGTGGGCACGTTGTGAGCCAGACACGGTGTGGGCCTTTGTGCGGCTACAGCACGGTGTGGGCCGTTGTGCGGCTACATGCACGGTGTGGGCCTTTGTGCGGCTACAGCACGGTGTGGGCCGTTCACATTTTCATCTAGGGTTTGTGCGGCTACGGCACGGTGTGGGTGGTTGTTTGTTGTATGCATGTTTTTTTATGTGCCAGTGTGTTGCTTGCCTTGCGCTCAGGTTTAGACAGACAGATAGAAGGCACACAGTGAGCCAGACAAGGTAAGACAACAGTGGCAGCTTGTTTCTGCCCGAGCAGCAGTCATGTTGTTGGTCCCCCCCCCCCCACAGCATACTTTCACACACATTCCCACTTCTCACACATTTTCATCTAGGGACATGCGATTATGTGGTTATAGAATATTTCTAGTACACACATGGATTTTGTTCCTTAAGGGCATGTGTAGTCTATGCAGGAATTAATGCCACGTGTAGGCTATGCAGGAATTAAAGCCACGTGTAGTCTATGCAGGAATTAAGGGCACGTAGTCTATGCAGGAATTAATGCCACGTGTAGTCTATGCAGGAATTAAGGCCACGTGTAGTCTATGCAGGAATTAAGGCCACGTGTAGGCTATGCAGGAATTAAAGCCACGTGTAGACTATGCAGGAATTAAGGGCACGTAGTCTATGCAGGAATTAAGGCCACGTGTAGTCTATGCAGGAATTAAGGCCACGTGTAGGCTATGCAGGAATTAAAGCCACGTGTAGACTATGCAGGAATTAAGGCCATGTGTAGTCTATGCAGGAATTAAGGCCACGTGTAGTCTATGCAGGAATTAAGGCCACGTGTAGGCTATGCAGGAATTAAAGCCACGTGTAGACTATGCAGGAATTAAGGCCATGTGTAGTCTATGCAGGAATTAAGGCCACGTGTAGTCTATGCAGGAATTAAGGCCACGTGTAGGCTATGCAGGAATTAAGGCCACGTGTAGGCTATGCAGGAATTAAGGCCACGTGTAGACTATGCAGGAATTAAGGCCACGTGTAGGCTATGCAGGAATTAAGGCCACGTGTAGGCTATGCAGGAATTAAGGCCACGTGTAGTCTATGCAGGAATTAAGGCCACGTGTAGTCTATGCAGGAATTAAGGCCACGTGTAGGCTATGCAGGAATTAAGGCCACGTGTGCAGGAAAGCGTTTAGACAATGATTTGGTATTCTAGTCAATGTCTCCAGCTGTCAAGCTTTGCCTTGTATGTTGCATAATGTAGAGACACCCAGCAAGCCTTTTCAGGGGTCGCTGATCAGAGCTTCTATTGGAAGCTGATTCTCATTCTGCACGTTGACTGGCGTCAGTGGAGAGCCCCAGCTGCACGCCATTATGTGATCTCCAGATAGACGTGTTGAACTAATCATCTGTCTGACGGGCAGTCAGAGCCGTCCAGGTGTTGGACAGATTAGTGGATGTGTTGTGCACCTGCTGGTCTGAGCTGGTGAAGTCAGTCGGTCACAGCCAGGCAGTGTTTATCTACCAATCAGAATGCGGGATAGGGAATTCGGAGGGGAGGTAAAAAACAAACCCATATTTTGGTCCCGCAGGCAGTTGTTGTTGATCAAGTCAGCCCCATTCTCATAGAAGAAGGAGCATATTGTTTTTGGCTTGAACCCCATAAGTTCCTGTTTTATCAATGTTGGTTGACTTGTACTTCCATTCATTAACGGCAGTAGAACGGTACCATGAACCTGTTCCACGGTGGAAGTGCAGCAGCCACCAGCTGGCTACAGAGGATGTAGTCATATGGTTAGGAACTCCAACCTGGCTCTCTCTGCCAGGAGGTGTGTGTGTGTGTGTGTGTGTGTGGTGACAGTTATTCACCAGCTCATCATGCAGTAGATTGGGTAAATGGTGATGAATGGTTGTTACCATGGTGAATGACATCATGGCTCCCACGTCACATTTGTGTGTCTCATTGACTCCAATCCAACATCTGCTCTTCCCAACCCGGTGTTGTGAAAATACAGACACACACACACACACACACATACACACACACATATATACACATACATACACACACACAAATAAATACACACGCATAAACACACACACACACACACACACACAAATAAATACACACGCATAAAACACACACACACATAAATAAATAAATACACACGCATAAACACACACACACACAAATAAATACACACGCATAAACACACACACACATAAATAAATACACACGCATAAACACACACACACAAATAAATACACACACACATACACATACACATAACATAAACACACACACATAAACACACACACATAAACACACACACATAAACACACAACATAAATAAATACACACGCATAAACACACACACATAAACACACACACATAAACACACACACATAAACACACACACATAAACACACACACATAAACACACACACATAAACACACACACACACATAAACACACACACACACATAAATAAACACACACACACACACACACACATACACACACACACACATAAAAACACACACACATAAACACACACACACATAAACACACACACATACACACACACACATAAACACACACACACACACATAAACACACACACACACACACACATAAATAAACACACACACATAAACACACACACACACATAAATAAACACACACACACACATAAACACACACACACACATAAATAAATACACACATAAAATACACACACACATAAACACACACACATAAATAAACACACACACACACATAAACACACACACACACACATAAATAAACACACACACACAGAAACACACACACAGAAACACAACGCACACATGCACATCCCTAGTGCCTACCATACACATCTTCTGTTAGACACACACATAAATAAACACACACTCTGATAGGACATGTACATCTAGATACATGGCCTCACATAAATAAACACAGGAACCATACGCATCTAGATAAACACCACTAAATAAACACACACACACATACATCCCACACATAGATACATGGCCTCTGATAGGATACGGGAACCATACGCATCTAAATACATGGCCTCTGATACATAAATAACCATACACATCTAAAGATACATGGCCTCTGATAGGATACAGGAACCATACGCATCTAGATACATGGCCTCTGATAGGATACAGGAACCATACACATCTAGATACATGGCCTCTGATAGGATACAGGAACCATACGCATCTAGATACATGGCCTCTGATAGTGATACCAGGAACCATACTGCATCTAGATACATGGCCTCTGATAGGATACAGGAACCATACGCATCTAGATACATGGCCTCTGATAGGATACGGGAACCATACGCATCTAGATACATGGCCTCTGATAGGATACAGGAACCATACGCATCTAGATACATGGCCTCTGATAGGATACAGGAACCATACGCATCTAGATACATGGCCTCTGATAGGATACAGGAACCATACGCATCTAGATACATGGCCTCTGATAGGATACAGGAACCATACACATCTAGATACATGGCCTCTGATAGGATACAAGAACCATACACATCTAGATACATGGCCTCTGATAGGATACAGGACCATACACATCTAGATACATGGCCAGAACCATTAAATAAGCTATAGTGTAATGTTGATCAGAACAGGTAAATAAGCTATAGTGTTATGTTGATAGAACCTTTAAATAAGCTATAGTGTAATGTTGATCAGAACCTTTAAATAAGCTATAGTGTAATGTTGATCAGACCATTAAATAAGCTATAGTGTTATGTTGATCAGAACCTTTAAATAAGCTATAGTGTAATGTTGATCAGAACAGTTAAATAAGCTATTGATCAGAACCTTTAAATAAGCTATAGTGTAATGTTGATCAGAACCTTTAAATAAGCTATAGTGTAATGTTGATCAGAACAGTTAAATAAGCTATAGTGTAATGTTGATCAGAACAGTTAAATAAGCTATAGTGTAATGTTGATCAGAACCTTTAAATAAGCTATAGTGTAATGTTGATCAGAACCTTTAAATAAGCTATAGTGTAATGTTGATCAGAACAGTTAAATAAGCTATAGTGTAATGTTGATCAGAACAGTTAAATAAGCTATAGTGTAATGTTGATCAGAACCTTTAAATAAGCTATAGTGTAATGTTGATCAGAACAGTTAAATAAGCTATAGTGTAATGTTGATCAGAACAGTTAAATAAGCTATAGTGTAATGTTGATCAGAACTTTAAATAAGCTATAGTGTAATGTTGATCAGAACAGTTAAATAAGCTATAGTGTAATGTTGATCAGAACAGAACTATAGTGTAAGTTAAATAAGCTATAGTGTAATGTTGATCAGAACAGTTAAATAAGCTATAGTGTAATGTTGATCAGAACAGTTAAATAAGCTATAGTGTAATGTTGATCAGAACAGTTAAATAAGCTATAGTGTAATGTTGATCAGAACAGTTAAATAAGCTATAGTGTAATGTTGATCAGAACAGTTAAATAAGCTATAGTGTAATGTTGATCAGAACAGTTAAATAAGCTATAGTGTAATGTTGATCAGAACCTTTAAATAAGCTATAGTGTAATGTTGATCAGAACAGTTAAATAAGCTATAGTGTAATGTTGATCAGAACAGTTAAATAAGCTATAGTGTAATGTTGATCAGAACAGTTAAATAAGCTATAGTGTAATGTTGATC
>NW_025751338.1:0-15645 GCF_021184085.1 Oncorhynchus gorbuscha
AATGAAAAGGTGTGTAGATAACATTGAGGTGTGTTTTGATTAGAGAGAAGGAAAAAAACACTGCTGTGGTTACACTCGCTACTCCATCGATGACAAATCTGATACACTCTGTAAATAAATATATTTCAAAATATTCCTCAAACTGTTATTCATATGTCGAAGATAAAATTTTGTATGTTGCCTACATAGATTAAGGATTTGCAAAGGAGTGGTGTGATGGTACAAACAGACTGGTATCCAGGCACATTTTCAATGTCATGATCCCTTTTTTTTACAGACATAAATGGCAATGATAGGCAATGATGAATTCTGCTTTAAGCAGTGATCAAACAGTCCTGAGTGACAGGGGTTGGGAGCAAACAGTGAGACAGTGACAGGAATACATTCAAAGAGCAGAGAGAGAGAGAGAGGGGGGGTTATGGTTGTGATAGCGCTGTATTGATCAGGCCTCATCTGAAAGAGCCATATGAAGCCATAGCTACCTTGTCTTCTCATTCATGCCCAGTTACCCCCTGACACCCTAATGCATGCTGGTTAATGATTGACATGTGTAGTGCTGCTATGACCACCCATGGCTGGAGACGCACAGCTGGGAGGTGTAGAGACAAATAGCACTGAGAGGGGACAACGCAGTCCCTATGATAAAGGAAGAGATAGAGTGTAGTCGGAGTCTTAGACTCCAACCGAAAGCTATGGATCAATCGCTCAAACTAAAGGATATTTATCAATTAATTAAGGAGTTTACCTTCAGCTAAGTCAAGATACATTGAGTTTATATATTTAGTGGGACATATGGCTGAAAGCCTCTTGTGATAGTAGTTATTAGTCTAATTCATGTACACCTTCTGGGTTCTCAGTAATTGGCCTGTGGATGGCTGAAGTAGCTCTATCATGGTGTTCTACTCTTTGGGTCCAACTCTTCCACCACAGACTACACCAACCTCACTGATACTGGGGGCACAACGAGAGCACCTCAGCCCTGCTCCGGAGCACCGCCTTCAAAGTGTTTGTGCTCTACATCCTCAACCTCAGCTGTGTGGCATTGGACCGGTATGTGGCAGTGTGCGACCTGCTTCACTACCAAACCTGCATGTCTCCCAGACGGGTCACCATGCTCCTCCTGCTCTCTGGCTGCTCCCCTCCTCATCTCCCTCCTTCTGCATCTCCATCAGCATGTACTATCTGACGCCCCCAACTGGGCACATGGGCACCCAGCAGGAAAGCCAGACCTGTGTGGCCCAGATCTACACCCCCTATGCTGTGGCTGACTCTATGGTGTGTTTCTTCATTCCTGTTGTGTTCATGCTGTTTGCCTATGGGAGGATCTTTATGGTGGCTCAGAGGCAGGCCAGATGGAATCATGCCATGGAGAACCATCCCGGGCAGCTCCACACGGAGCAGAACCCTACCAGAGAAGACCCAGCACGAGCCATGCCAGACCCAGCCAGATCAGATCCAGTCCGGGCTAGGTTGGGGGGCTTCTCCATCAGAAAGGAGAACAAGGCTGCAAGGGACCCTGGGTTTGATCATGAGGTGTTCCTAATGTGCTGGCACCCCTACTTCAGTATCAACAGTATCAACATAGCCTTCACTCTGTGTGGGGAGACAGGATCAGCCCCATAGTCCTGGAGGCCTCTATGTGGCCTATAAACAGCCCCCTATACCCCATACCCCATACTATACGCCTCCAATAAACAGCCCCTATACCCCATACTATACGCCTCCAATAAACAGCCCCTATACCCCATTCTATACACCTCCAATAAACAGCCCCCTATACCCCATACTATACACCACCTATAAACAGCCCCCTGCCCTATCCCATACTATACGCCTCCAATAAACAGCCCCCTATACCCATACTATACCTATAAACACACATACTCCTCAATAAACAGCCCCCTATACCCCATACTATACACCTCCTATAAACAGCCCCCTACTACCCCTATAAACAGCCCCCTATACCCCATACTATACACCTCCTATAAACAGCCCCCTATACCTCATACTATACGCCTCCAATAAACAGCCCCTATACCCCATACTATACACCTCCTATAAACAGCCGCCTATACCCCATACTATACACTCCTATAAACAGCCCCCTGTATATACTATACGCAATAAACAGCCCCTGTATCCTATACACCTTCTATAAACAGCCCCCTATACCCCATACTATAACATGAACAGCCCCTATATCATACTATACTCCAATACTATACATACTATCTCCAATAAACAGCCCCTATACCCCATACTATACACCTCCTATAAACAGCCCCCTATACCCCATACTATACACCTCCTATAAACAGCCCTATACCCCATACTATACGCCTCCAATAAACAGCCCCCCCTATACGCCTCCAATAAACAGCCCCCTATACCCCATACTATACCTCCAATAAACAGCCCCCTATACCCCATACTACACCTCCAATAAACACCTCCTATAAACAGCCCCCTATACCCCATACTATACACCTCCAATATAAACAGCCCCTATACCCCATACTATACGCCTCCAATAAACAGCCCCCTATACTATACTATACACCTCCAATAAACAGCCCCCTATACCCCATACTATACGCCTCCAATAAACAGCCCCTATACCCCATACTATACACCTCCAATAAACAGCGCCCTATACCCTATACATACTATAGCGCCCTCCAATAAACCTCCAATAAACAGCCCTATACCCCCAATAAACCCCCTATACCCCATACTATACGCCTCCAATAAACAGCCCCTATACCCCATACTATACACCTCCAATAAACAGCAATAAACAGCCCCCTATACCCCATACTATACGCCTCCAATAAACAGCCCCCTATACCCCATACTATACACCTGCAATAAACAGCGCCCTATACCTCATACTATAAACAGCGCCTATACCCCCTATACCCAATAAACAGCCCCCTATACCCCATACTATACGCCTCCAATAAACAGCCCCCTATACCCCATACTATACACCTCCAAAAAACAGCCCCTATACCCAACTATACGCCTCAATAAACAGCCCCTATACCCCATACTATACACCTCCAATAAACAGCGCCCTATACCCTATACTATACACCCCAATAAACAGCGCCCTACCCCACACTATACACCTCCAATAAACAGCGCCTATACCCCCATACTATACACCTCCAATGAACAGCCCCCTATACCCCATACTATACACCTCCAATAAACAGCCCCCTATACCCCATACTATTGTCAGGGCCCGGTTACGAACCCGGGTCTCCGGAGTGAGAAGCAGTCACTAAACCAACTGAGCCACGAATAGTCAGCAGAACCCAGAAGATGAGGCAGACACAGCAGTACTTGAGACGGTGTATTTAATGAAGTAAAAAGTGAAGTAAAGTAAAAAGCCTCAAAAGACACTTAAAAACAAACAAACAAGAACAAAAAACAGAATTCCACAAGAGAGTCCACCGTGATCAAAAGAGTTCACAGAGTACTAGGGCTGGGTGCTAACATACAAACACAGAGCAAAGAACTGAGTAAAACAAAGGGTTTAAATACAATCAGGGGAAACGAGGCACAGGTGCAAATAATAATGGGGATCAAGGGGAAATAAAAGGTCAAAAGGCACAATGGGGGCATCTAGTGACCAAAAACCGGAACAACCCTGGCCAAATCCTGACAGAATCCCCCCCCTAGGAACGGCTCTGACGTTCTTACCAGCTCTCTCAGGGTGGAGAGCCCTGAGCTGACGAATGAGGTCAGGGTCCAGTATGTCTTTGGCAGGAACCCAGGAGCGCTCCTCGGGACCGTAGCCTTCCCAGTCCACCAGATACTGCCAGGACCGCTGCACCCGGCGGGGAATCCAGTATCCGATGGACGGTATAAGCCCGGCTGGCCTCCAATGACATGAGGCGGAGGGGGAGGTCTGTCTGCCGGGACAAGGGAGAAAAAACAACAGGTTTTAATAAGGAAATGTGAAACGTGGGATTAATCTTAAGGGATCTGGGTAAGTGTAGGCGATAAGAAACAGGGTTCACTCTCCTGGCAACCTTAAAGGGACCGGTGTATTTTGGGACAGCTTGCGAGACTCCACCTGTAGTGGTAAGTCTCTTGTGGAGAGCCAGACTCTCTGGCCGGGCGCAGGGTAGGCCCGGGACGGCGGCGTCTGTTGGCTTGTTGTTGGTACCTCTGTGAACGCATAAGATTAAGACGGGTCTTCCTCCACATAAGCCGACAGCGTTTGACGAACTTCAAGGCTGAAGGCACTCTGAGTTCTGCCTCCTGGTCCGGGAACAATGGAGGGGCATAGCCAAACTGACACTCGTGCGGGGACATACCAGTGGAGGAGGAGCGCACGGTGTTGTGCGCGTATTCGGCCCAAACAATGAAGGACAACCATGTGGACAGGTTGTTACGAGTCATACATCGGAGGGTGGTTTCCAGCTCTTGATTCATCCTCTCTGTTTGGCCGTTGGACTCCGGATGGTACCCTGAAGATAGACTGGCAGAAGCCCCCATGAGTTGGCAGAAGGCCTTCCAAAACCTAGAGGCGAACTGGGGACCTCTGTCAGAAACCATATCTTGAGGAATGCCGAAGACTCGGAACACATGATTAATTACCAACTCAGCAGTTTCCTTGGCAGAAGGTAACTTAGTCAGAGGGACGAACCTGGCCGCCTTTGAAAACCTGTCGATTATGACTAGGATAGTAGTATTGCCATGGGATGGAGGTAGGCCAGTAATAAAGTCCAACGAGATATGGGACCAGGGTCTGTGGGGAACAGGTAAAGGGTGAAGGAGTCCTTGCGGGCGGAGGTGAGAAGATTTGCCCTGGCAGCACACGGGGCAAGCATTGACGAAAGTGGCAACGTCTTCTCTTATGGTAGGCCACCAGAACTTACGCTGGATGAACTCCAAGGTGCGACCTACGCCCGGGTGACAGGTGAGGCGAGAGGGTGCCCCCACAGAAGGACCTGAGTCCTCACTGCCTTGGGGACAAACAACCGATTGGCAGGACCTCCTTTCGGGTCCGGTTCAATAGCTTGAGCTCGTCTCACGGTATCCTCAACTTGCCACGAGATCGGAGCCATGATCTTAGCAGCAGGAAGGACAGGCATGTCCGTGTCATCTCGAATTGCAGGAGCGTAGACTCGGGACAGGGCATCCGGTTTGAGATTCTTCGACCCGGGCCGATAGGTGAGGATAAAGAGTTCAACCGCTTCGCCTGCTGGATATACTCCAGATTTTTGTGGTCCGTAAGCACTTGAAATGGGTGAGAAGCCCCCTCGAGCCAGTGTCTCCATTCCTTCAATGCCATCTTAACCGCTAGGAGTTCACGATCCCCCACATCGTAGTTCCTCTCAGCCGGGGGTAAGCCGGTGTGAGAAGAAAGCGCACGGATGAAGCTTCTTGTCTTCACCCCTCTGAGACAGGACAGCTCCAACACCAACCTCTGAGGCGTCTACCTCCACCACAAACGGTTCATCCGTAGTCGGTAGTATCAGGATTGGAGCTGAGAGAGGACGCGCTGCTTGAGTCCTTGGAAGGCCGTCTCAGCTTCTCTTCCCCACAAAAACCTTGCATTGCCAGGATCTACCGGAGCCTACTACCTGCCTGAGCTTCATCTCAGTACTGGACTTCCTCTCAGTACTGGGCTTTCCCTCAGTCCCGAGCTTCCCTTCACTCCCGGGCTGCCCCTCAGTCCCAGGCTGCCCCTCAGTCCCGAACTGCCCCTCAGTCCCGAGCTGCCCCTCAGTCCCGAGCTGCCCCTCAGTCCCGAGCTTCCCCTCAGTCCCGAGCTGCCCCTCAGTCCCGAGCTGCCCCTCAGTTCAGTGGGGTTCTGGGTGAGGGCTATTAGGCCATGGTCGGCGGCAAGGGTGGATTATCCCAGGACGCGAAGGGAGGAACTATGACATTAATGGAGTGGGGTCCACGTCCCGAGCCGGAACCGCCACCATGGACAGACGCCCACCCGGACCCTCCCTATGGTTGTGAGGTGCGTCCGGGAGTCCGCACCTTAGTGGGGGGGGGGGGGGGTTCTGTCACGCCTTGGTCATTGTATTTTGTGTTTTCGTTATATATTTGTTCAGGCCAGGGTGTGACATGGGTTTATTGTGTTGTCGTATTGGGATTTTTGTAGGCATTGGGATTGTGGTTGATTAGGGGTGTGTCTAGTTTATGCTTGGCTGCCTGAGGCGGTTCTCAATCAGAGTCAGGTGATTCTTGTTGTCTCTGATAGGGAACCGTATTTAGGTAGCCTGGGTTTCACTGTGTATTTCGTGGGTGATTGTTCCTATCTCTGTGTAGTTGTTCACCAGACAGGCTGTATTAGGTTTCACGTTCCGTTTGTTGTTTTTGTATTTATTAAGCTATTTCATGTATCGTCATTTGTTTCATTAAAGACATGAGTAACCACCACGCTGCATTTCGGTCCGACTCTCTTTCGACAAACGAAGAACGCAGTTACATAGGCCAAGATTATCTTTATTATCAATACTGACTCGGGAGCCGACCACTGAAAAGGAGGGACCAGATTCATATGATTAAATACATGGCTATGGGAGAGACTATCTATCCACCATAGGGGTGTTACGTCAGCAATACTATTGCAATGTGCAGTGCATCTTATTAGAAACATCTGTCTATCATTCTGCACAAACTTGTTCTGTATGACTCAATCACATCCGTTATGACATTTCTTAAAGCAACAGCAACCCAATAGTGAATAGCATAGGTGAAATCCACTTTCCTGAACACTTGAGTGCCTGATTGTTTCTGCGTGCAGCAACGTTATTTTGTTGCATTGGCAATAGAACGACAAGTTGCCTTGACTGGCATGTGCTCTACAAACTTCCTATTGGAGTCTTTGTGCTGCTGTCAGTGAGGCCTGTGTGTGGAAGGAGGGGATGAGGCAGTTTTGTCAGTGAGTCACTGAACATTGCATGATAAAAAGAAAGAATTATTTCAAAAGAAGGAGAATACCACACCTCTCTAGAGTTCTCTGCTGTCTCTGGACAGTTCTTCACCACCATGGCATTCTCTGGGACGTATGAGCTTGAAAGTCAAGAGAATTACGATGAGTTTCTGGAGGCAATTGGTAAGTCAAACTCTAAAAGATGTATTTATTTGTTGAACGTGTTTGAGTCAAACTAAAAGGTTTTAATTAGATGTGTATCTCATTAACCTCAATCTTTCCCCCATTAATGTATCCCTAGCTATGCACTACCATAGCTCTACCCCTAACCACAACCCTAATTCTAATTCTAACCATAACCCATATCTTACCCCTACCCTTACCCTAACCCCAACCTTAACATATAACCCTTACTGTACCCTCTGTACTTTTCCCTCAGGGTTTTCCAATGCCAAGACTGACTTCAAAGTGATAACAGAAGTGCTTCAGGAGGGGGACGATTTTACCTGGTCACAGATTATTCCCAACTGGACCTTGACTAACAAGTTCACCATTGGAAAGGAGTGTGAGCTAGAGAGCATGCTACGCACCAAGTTCATGGTGAGTGAATAAGTGAATGAATAAATGAATGAGTGTGCTCTTTCAACTCGTGGGATAGTATTCAAAGAGATACAGCGTATGTACTGTACTTTCCATCTGAATGTGAGTCACGTGGTGAACTCTTTTTGTCCCTCTTAGACCACAGTCACCATGGAAGGAGGCAAGATAATTATTCCGTTCCCCCAGTATCATTTCACTGCGGAGATCAGTGGGGACAAGCTGATCATGGTAGGAGAAAGAGACTGAGGCAGAGAGAAAGAAAGAAAGAGGAGAGTGATTGAGTTATTGAGTGATTAAAGTTAAGAGACTTGTTAGTGAGTGATTAAAGTTAAGAGACTTGTTAGTGAGTGATTAAAGTTAAGAGACTTGTTAGTGAGTGATAAAAGTTAAGAGACTTGTTAGTGAGTGATTAAAGTTAAGAGACTTGTTAGTGAGTGATTAAAGTTAAGAGACTTGTTAGTGAGTGATTAAAGTTAAGAGACTTGTTAGTGAGTGATTAAAGTTAAGAGACTTGTTAGTGAGTGATTAAAGTAAGGAGTCTTGTTAGTGAGTGATTAAAGTAAGGAGTCTTGTTAACACTTATATGTGACATACTGTATAACAGAATTGATATTTTAATTCCACTACTCTGATAAACCCTCTCTCCGTGTTCTTGTCTCCTTTCTCTGTTATACAGCTCTGTACAACCGCTGGGGAGAAGGGTGTGACCCTGAAGAGAATCAACAAGAGGATCTGATATCAAAAATGTAACGTGTTGAGGCAGAGCTCTTCTGTGTGTGCTGTTACTGGAAACTTTGTCCCCACTACCTCGTAAACTACCCGTATGTTACTGTTTCACCTCCACAAACATCTGGATGACTCATACCAGCTGCATCACCCTTCCAGTACATTTCCAGCAACGGTCCCCTGTCCATCTTTAATATAAAAGAGATGTACCAAACAATCTATGCAACTTCCTGGTATTCGATGTTTGAAGTGTGTCAATGGAATCCATGAACTACCTTCATGTGAATAAAGTAATGTCTTTTTCTTTGTACCAGCTGATCATGTAAAATAAAAAGTCAAATGAACACGCAAGAGAACACCAGACTCATTGCCAAGGCAGCTTTCTTTGTTATAGACTCATCCTGAGCTTCGCTGTTGCAGTAGAGTAGCAGTTGCAGTCTGCCTCCCTACTGCTTATTAGGAAACAGTGCAGATGTTTTTCAAGCTCAACAAGGCTTAGTGAATAGACAGGCAGCTTTGGGCCCTCTTGGGGTTTCTCTTCAATGCTGTGGAGCTGTTCACCTCAGCGGGCGTGGAGATCTGGGGGCCAGACAGGAGGCCGATTTACGCCATCTCATTACATTTGGGAATCATAACATAACTCACTGCTTTCCTCAACCATGTTCTTGGATAACCCGTGTAAACGATAGAGGTTATATCATTATATAGGTCTATTTTCTATATCTGGTTTAGATTTTGTTGAAGGATTTTTATCAATAATGACTAAATAATGTATACATTCAACGTGGAATTATAACTAATGTTCATTAACAGAACTCTATGCTGTCTGAAGAATAAAATGTTTATACATAGACCAAGAGGAAGTGTTAACAGACAACTTGTGACCACAGTGGAAACTAACAACAGGAGAAATGTCTGGTCCCCATCCAGGGAGGAAAAATATCATACACAATAGATTGCGTAACATGTGGTAACATTCGATGTGGTAACATTCGATACTGTGAACCATCAGATCCTCCTCTCCACCCTCTCCGAGTTGGGCATCTCCGGCGCGGCCACGCTTGGATTGCGTCCTACCTGACAGGTCGCTCCTACCAGGTGGCGTGGCGAGAATCTGTCTCCTCACCACGCGCTCACCACTGGTGTCCCCCAGGGCTCTGTTCTAGGCCCTCTCCTATTCTCGCTATACACCAAGTCACTTGGCTCTGTCATAACCTCACATGGTCTCTCCTATCATTGCTATGCAGACGACACACAATTAATCTTCTCCTTTCCCCTTCTGATGACCAGGTGGCGAATCACATCTCTGCATGTCTGGCAGACATATCAGTGTGGATGACGGATCACCACCTCAAGCTGAACCTCAGCAAGACGGAGCTGCTCTTCCTCCCGGGGAAGGACTGCCCATTCCATGATCTCGCCATCACGGTTGACAACTCCATTGTGTCCTCCTCCGAGAGCGCTAAGAACCTTGGCGTGATCCTGGACAACACCCTGTCATTCTCAACCAACATCAAGGCGGTGGCCCGTTCCTGTAGGTTCATGCTCTACAACATCCGCAGAGTACGACCCTGCCTCACACAGGAAGCGGCGCAGGTCCTAATCCAGGCACTTGTCATCTCCCGTCTGGATTACTGCACTCGCTGTTGGCTGGGCTCCTGCCTGTGCCATTAAACCCCTTCAACCCATCCAGAACGCTCGCAGCCCGTCTGGTGTTCAACCTTCCCAAGTTCTCTCACGTCACCCCCGCTCCTCCGTTCTCTCCACTGGCTTCCAGTTGAAGCTCGCATCCGCTACAAGACCATGGTGCTTGCCTGCAGCGGAGCTGTGAGGGGAACGGCACCTCAGTACCTCCAGGCTCTGATCAGGCCCTACACCCAAACAAGGGCACTGCGTTCATCCACCTCTGGCCTGCTCGCCTCCTACCACTGAGGAAGTACAGCTCCCGCTCAGCCCAGTCAAAACTGTTCGCTGCTCTGGCCCCCAATGGTGGAACAAACTCCCTCCGACGCCCGGACAGTGGAGTCAATCACCACCTTCCCGGAGACACCTGAAACCCCACCTCTTTAAGGAATACCTAGGATAGGATAAGTAATCCCTCTCACCCCCCTTTAAGATTTAGATGCACTATTGTAAAGTGACTGTTCCACTGGATGTCATAGGTGAATGCACCAATTTGTAAGTCGCTCTGGATAAGAGCGTCTGCTAAATGACTTAAATGTAAATGTAAATGTAAATAAGATAAACAATGTGTGTGTGTTGGAATTGCATTGAAAAGTAGCTAAGTCATTGTCCAAGAGGAAGAAAGACAATGTCCAAGAAGAGGAGGGACATATTAAAAGCTATGAAACTGTATGTGATATAAGCCAATGTACATGTGATTATGGCAGAGCTCTCGGAAATAATCCCACGGAGTTACTTTTAAGGCTGGTCTCTGTCCATTTTATGCAAATAAGGATCTTACAAATTCTTAGAAACGGACAGAGTGTTTTACTTGAATTGATTAATGAACATATAGGACATTGGGGCTCTATAACAGGCAGTATACACCCCGGGTGAGCAGGAACGGTGACTAGATCCAAAACCAACATTGCTTTTCCCAGTCGGCGACAAGGTCAGTAGCCTCAATTTTCGATTTTCGGGAATGATTTAAGTTATCTTTGGTTTGATGTTATAAAGGTTTTGAATTTATCAACAATAGGAGCGTTACTACTCCAAACAGATTCTATGGGTTTTGTATGACCAATATACATGGATGTATTGATAAAAGGATGTTAGGTCAGAAATGACCTGAGGTAAGGCGCTGCCACAAATAAAATAGAGCTTAATAGATATTGGCGCCTTGAAGGCCAACAGGGTTATTAGGCGGGGATATTAGAAATAGGTGCTGTGAGGAGTAGGCGGAGTAATTGACCGTCTATGTTAATTCAATAGTCAGGACTGAAGTAATATCGAAACGGTGGAGAGAAACCTAATATAGAGGAGTGAGATGCGAGATATTGGTGTACTTTAAAGTCCTATGACACAACATGAAATAGAGAGGTTAACTGATTTCGTCCCTGGGTGATAACGCTTATGGTTATGCGTGTTAGACCTAATGTCCGATCGATAGTCAACTCTATAGACAAGTTTCCGGTACCTAATCTAGAGGATTGGGATAAAGAAGCCAAATCTATAGACATAAGGTTACCAAAAGGAAAGCACATATATAAAATCACACACATAGAAAGTAGTGGAGTTTTCCCCAATGCACTTTTATAGAAGTACTGGAGTTTTCCCCAAAAAATACACATAGAAGTACTGGAGTTTTCCCCAAAAATACACATAGAAGTACTGGAGTTTTCCCCAAAAATACATAGAAGTACTGGAGTTTTCCCCAAAAATACACATAGATGGTTTTTTTCCCCAAAAATACACATAGATGGTAAACATTAAAGAGACACACACACATAGTCAGACAGAAGAGCAACCGTAATACTAGGTAACGGTAAGCCGCACACACTTAGGTCATGATAAATACCATAGCTACTAAGAACGGCAGAATTTATCAAACATGGGTAGTAGATCCTCAAAGGAGGTCCCGGAATTAACGGGAGATGAGCGATATATGGAGCAGAGAGATAAACGGAACATTGATTTCGGTCCAAAATGGAGAAAGAAGTATGAATTTGATGGGCGTTCGGATGTTGAAAAGCTGGAATTGCTAATAAAACAGATACATAAGGAATGTGGTAAGGATGTTAGGAAGCAGAATAAACAGGGTTGAACACAGCCAAGTCTGGCTTTCGGAAGCCAGGAAGAGCAGAGGAGAAAAGAAGAAGGGAAGCTGTAAGTAGCAAGCTGGAGGAGGAAAGGACAGGGGCTAGCTGTCCTAGGGAAAGTCAGGAAAGATTTGCTAAACTAGACGCAGAGTAAACAAGCGACAGGAAGAAAGGAGAAGAGGACAGTGAATATCCCCTAATTGCCTTACAGAACCCACGGGCTGGGGAAGGAGGACAGGATTTAGAAACCTTCTTGAGAATGTGGATAGAGGTAAAGAAAGGGAAAAGTGGAGAAAAATGGATAGAGACCGTCAAAGAGAAAGGTGAACATACATGCTTCAACTGGAACAAACCAGGTCATTTTGCTAGAGATTGTGAGGCACCGTGTAAACACTGCACTAAAGTAGGCCATTACCACCGAGACTGTAAAAGTGAACAGGTTGAGTCGAAGGAGGCCTTAAGGGGAAGGGACCTAGAGAAGGAAAATGGACAGGGACGATAGAAAATGTTTCAATTGCAATGAGACAGGACATTTTGCCCGGAAGTGTATTAGTCCCTGTAAACGTGCAATAGGAAAGGACAAAATCACAGAGATTGCAAACAGGATAGAACCCGAGGGCAGTGCTACAGCGGCGATAAGAGCTGGGACACATGGCAGAGGATTGTAGGTCCACCAGGAACAGTAGACAGAGACAGAAAAAGGAACATAAATGACGAAAAAGAAAAAAGAGAGAATATAGTAGCAACAGGAAGGCAAGTGTAAATAGAGAGATATAGTAGCAGCAGGAAGGCAAGTGTAAAGAGAGAGATATAGTAGCAGCAGGAAGGCAAGTGTAAAGAGAGAGATATAGTAGCAACAGGAAGGCAAGTGTAAAGAGAGAGATATAGTAGCAGCAGGAAGCCAAGTGTAAAGAGAGAGATATAGTAGCAGCAGGAAGGCAAGTGTAAAGAGAGAGATATAGTAGCAGCAGGAAGGCAAGTGTAAAGAGAGAGATATAGTTGCAGCAGGAAGGCAAATGTAAAGAGAGATATAGTAGCAGCAGGAAGCCAAGTGTAAAGAGAGATATAGTAGCAGCAGGAAGCCAAGTGTAAAGAGAGATATAGTAGCAGCAGGAAGGCAAGTGTAAAGAGAGAAATATAGTAGCAACAGGAAGCCAAGTGTAACGAGAGAGATATAGTAGCAGCAGGAAGGCAAGTGTAAAGAGAGAGATATAGTAGCAGCAGGAAGGCAAGTGTAAAGAGAGATATAGTAGCAGCAGGAAGGCAAGTGTAAAGAGAGAGATATAGTAGCAGCAGGAAGCCAAGTGTAAAGAGAGAGATATAGTAGCAGCAGGAAGCCAAGTGTAAAGAGAGAGATATAGTAGCAGCAGGAAGACAAGTGTAAAGAGAGAGATATAGTAGCAGCAGGAAGGCAAGTGTAAAGAGAGAGATATAGTAGCAGCAGGAAGGCAAGTGTAAAGAGAGAGATATAGTAGCAGCAGGAAGGCAAGTGTAAAGAGAGATATATAGTAGCAGCAGGAAGCCAAGTGTAAAGAGAGAGATATAGTAGCAGCAGGAAGGCAAGTGTAAAGAGAGAGATATAGTAGCAGCAGGAAGGCAAGTGTAAAGGAGAGATATAGTAGCAGCAGGAAGGCAAGTGTAAGAGAGAGATATAGTAGCAGCAGGAAGGCAAGTGTAAAGAGAGAGATATAGTAGCAGCAGGAAGCCAAGTGTAAAGAGAGAGATATAGTAGCAGCAGGAAGCCAAGTGTAAAGAGAGATATAGTAGCAGCAGGAAGCCAAGTGTAAAGAGAGAGATATAGTAGCAGCAGGAAGCCAAGTGTAAAGAGAGATATAGTAGCAGCAGGAAGCCAAGTGTAAAGAGAGAGATATAGTAGCAGCAGGAAGGCAAGTGTAAAGAGAGAGATATAGTAGCAGCAGGAAGGCAAGTGTAAAGAGAGAGATATAGTAGCAGCAGGAAGGCAAGTGTAAAGAGAGATATATAGTATCAGCAGGAAGCCAAGTGTAAAGAGAGAGATATAGTAGCAGCAGGAAGCCAAGTGTAAAGAGAGATATAGTAGCAGCAGGAAGGCAAGTGTAAAGATAGAGATATAGTAGCAGCAGGAAGGCAAGTGTAAAGAGAGAGATATAGTAGCAGCAGGAAGCCAAGTGTAAAGAGAGAGATATAGTAGCAGCAGGAAGGCAAGTGTAAAGAGAGAGATATAGTAGCAGCAGGAAGGCAAGTGTAAAGAGAGAGATATAGTAGCAGCAGGAAGCCAAGTGTAAAGAGAGAGATATAGTAGCAGCAGGAAGGCAAGTGTAAAGAGAGAGATATAGTAGCAGCAGGAAGGCAAGTGTAAAGAGAGAGATATAGTAGCAGCAGGAAGCCAAGTGTAAAGAGAGAGATATAGTAGCAGCAGGAAGCCAAGTGTAAAGAGAGAGATATAGTAGCAGCAGGAAGGCAAGTGTAAAGAGAGAGATATAGTAGCAGCAGGAAGGCAAGTGTAAAGACAGAGATATAGTAGCAGCAGGAAGGCAAGTGTAAAGACAGAGATATAGTAGCAGCAGGAAGGCAAGTGTAAAGACAGAGATATAGTAGCAGCAGGAAGGCAAGTGTAAAGACAGAGATATAGTAGCAGCAGGAAGCCAAGTGTAAAGAGAGAAACAGAGACAACGAGAGCGAGAGCAAAGAGTGAGTGAGTTACATGGAATTTTTTAAGTTTAATTTTCTGAAGTTACATGAATTCTTTTGATAAGGGAATGTTGTTTAATGCAGTAAGAAACACTTATTTGAAGGGGTGGTATGACTTATGACCTGTATCATAACTTTCCTTTGTGGTCTGATCAGCTTCATTGGAAAACCATTTGGATGGAGAATCTAAGGTCATTTGTATTACTGATATTGAGGTAATTTAATACAACAAGGCTGTGAAATTGATACTATAGTGTCATTATATTTTATTTGATGAATGTGGTGAGAAACTTAGCTAGGATTCGTTTTAATTATGGAAGACTCATGTTAAGTATTTAGGACATATTTTAAGCCAACAGGGCGGGAAAAAACAATGAAGATAGAAACATTTTATAAGCGTTACAATTAATTATGTAAAGAAAAATGTTGCAGTTCTTAGGGATGGTAAATTACTGTAGATAATGGATCCCACACTACGCAACATATATTAAATTATTGATGAGACTGATTAACCCATGTTATTGTTAGATTCAAATACAGTAGACTCCCGAAGGAGAGAATTCATTGGTACAGAAAACATATGCTATGTTAAGGAATACCTAGGATAGGATAAGTATACCTCTCACCCCCCCCCCTTTAAGATTTAGATGCACTATTGTAAAGTGACTGTTCCACTCGATGTCATAAGGTGAATGCACCAATTTGTAAGTCGCTCTAGATAAGAGCGTCTGCTAAATGACTTAAATGTAAATGTTAGCAATCGTTTTGGCTTTGTTTAATTATTAGAATACTTTTTATTTAAATAGTAGAAAGTTGACAGAGATATATGGCATCTGGGGTGATCCAGGATCTTTGAGAGTATCGAAATAATTAAGTTTAACACGGTCGTCCTCCTCTTCTCCTGAAGAGGAGAGGCGAGATGGATCGGAGGACCAAAATGCGGCCCCGTTGGGAGGGGCCATACCAAGTTCTCCTGGTGAT
>NW_025751339.1:0-2500 GCF_021184085.1 Oncorhynchus gorbuscha
CGCTCCGTCTCGCTCTCTGTCTCGCTCCGTCTCGCTCTCTGTCTCGCTCCGTCTCGCTCTCTGTCTCGCTCCGTCTCGCTCTGTCTCGCTCTGTCTCGCTCTGTCTGCTCTCTCGCTCCGTCTGCTCTCTGTCTCGCTCCGTCTCGCTCTCTGTCTCGCTCCGTCTCGCTCTCTGTCTCTCTCCGTCTCGCTCCGTCTCGCTCCGTCTCTCTCCGTCTCGCTCCGTCTCGCTCTCTGTCTCTCTCCGTCTCGCTCTCTGTCTCTCTCCGTCTCTCTCTGTCTCTCTCCGTCTCTCTCCGTCTCTCTCTGTCTCTCTCCGTCTCGCTCCGTGTCTCGCTCTCTGTCTCTCGCTCTCGCTCCGTCTCGCTCTCTGTCTCTCGCTCCGTCTCGCTCTCTGTCTCTCGCTCCGTCTCGCTCTCTGTCTCTCGCTCCGTCTCGCTCTCTGTCTCTCGCTCCGTCTCGCTCTCTGTCTCGCTCCGTCTCGCTCTCTGTCTCGCTCCGTCTCGCTCTCTGTCTCTCTCCGTCTCGCTCTCTGTCTCTCTCCGTCTCGCTCTCTGTCTCTCTCCGTCTCGCTCTCTGTCTCTCTCCGTCTCGCTCTCTGTCTCTCTCGTCTCGCTCTCTGTCTCGCTCCGTCTCGCTCTCTGTCTCGCTCCGTCTCGCTCTCTGTCTCGCTCCGTCTCGCTCTCTGTCTCGCTCCGTCGCTCTCTGTCTCTCTCCTGCTCTCTGTCTCTCTCCGTCTCGCTCTCTGTCTCTCTCCGTCTCGCTCTCCTGTCTCTCCGTCTCGCTCTCTGTCTCTCAGCTCTCTGTCTCTCTCCGTCTGCTCTCTGTCTCTCTCCGTCTCGCTCTCTGTCCCTCTCCGTCTCGCTCTCTGTCTCTCTCCGTCTCGCTCTCAGTCTCGCTCTCTCTCTGTCTCGCTCTCTCTCTCTGTCTCGCTCTCTGTCTCTGTCTCTCTCTCTCTGTCTCGCTCTCTCTCTCTGTCTCGCTCTCTCTCTCGGTCTCGCTCTCTCTCTCTGTCTCGCTCTCTCTGTCTCGCTCTCTCTCTCTGTCTCGCTCTCTCTCTCTGTCTCGCTCTCTCTCTCTGTCTCTCTCTCTGTCTCGCTCTCTCTCTCTGTCTCGCTCTCCGTCTCGCTCCCTGTCTCTGTCTCGCTCTCCGTCTCGCTCCCTGTCTCTGTCTGTCTCCCCCTCTCCCCCTGTCTGTCTCCCCCTCTCCCCCTGTCTGTCTGTCTCTCTGTCTGTGTGTCTGTCTGTGTCTCTGTCTGTCTGTTTGTGTCTGTCTCCCCCTCTCTGTCTGTCTCCCCCTCTCTGTCTCTCTCCGTCTCGCTCTCTGTCTGTCTGTCTGTCTCGCTGTCTGTCTGTCTGTCTCGGCTGTCTGTCTCGTCTGTCTCGGCCGTCTGTCTGTCTGTCTCGCTCTGTCTGTCTGTCTCGCTCTGTCTGTCTGTCTCGCTCTGTCTGTCTGTCTCGCTCTGTCTGTCTGTCTGTCTCGCTCTGTCTGTCTGTCTGTCTGTCTCGCTCTCTCTGTCTGTCTGTCTCTCGCTCTCTCTGTCTGTCTGTCTCTCGCTCTCTCTGTCTGTCTGTCTCTCGCTCTCTCTGTCTGTCTGTCTCTCGCTCTCTCTGTCTGTCTGTCTGTCTCTCGCTCTCTGTCTGTCTGTCTCTCGCTCTCTCTGTCTGTCTGTCTGTCTCTCGCTCTCTCTGTCTGTCTGTCTGTCTCTCGCTCTCTCTGTCTGTCTGTCTGTCTCTCGCTCTCTCTGTCTGTCTGTCTGTCTCTCGCTCTGTCTGTCTGTCTGTCTCGCTCTCTCTGTCTGTCTCTCGCTCTGTCTGTCTGTCTCTCGCTCTGTCTGTCTGTCTCTCGCTCTGTCTGTCTGTCTCGCTCTGTCTGTCTGTCTCTCGCTCTGTCTGTCTGTCTGTCTGTCTCTCGCTCTGTCTGTCTGTCTCTCGCTCTGTCTGTCTGTCTCTCGCTCTGTCTGTCTGTCTCTCGCTCTGTCTGTCTGTCTCTCGCTCTGTCTGTCTCTCTCGCTCTGTCTGTCTGTCTCTCGCTCTGTCTGTCTGTCTCTCGCTCTGTCTGTCTGTCTGTCTCTCGCTCTCTCTCTCTGTCTGTCTGTCTCTCGCTCTGTCTGTCTCTCTCGCTCTGTCTGTCTGTCTCTCGCTCTCTCTGTCTGTCTCGCTCTGTCTGTCTGTCTCGCTCTGTCTGTCTGTCTCTCGCTCTCTCTGTCTGTCTGTCTCTCTGTCTGTCTGTCTGTCTCTCGCTCTCTCTGTCTGTCTCTCGCTCTCTCTGTCTGTCTCGCTCTGTCTGTCTGTCTCGCTCTGTCTGTCTGTCTCTCGCTCTCTCTGTCTGTCTGTCTGTCTGTCTCTCGCTCTCTCTGTCTGTCTGTCTCTCGCTCTCTCTGTCTGTCTGTCTCTCGCTCTCTCTGTCTGTCTGTCTCTCGCTCTCTCTGTCTGTCTGTCTCTCGCTCTCTCTGTCTGTCTGTCTCTCGCTCTGTCTGTCTGTCTCTCGCTCTCTCTC
>NW_025751339.1:7500-10000 GCF_021184085.1 Oncorhynchus gorbuscha
TCTCTCTGTCTGTCTGTCTCTCGCTCTGTCTGTCTCTCGCTCTCTCTGTCTGTCTGTCTCTCGCTCTCTCTGTCTGTCTGTCTCTCGCTCTCTCTGTCTGTCTTTCTCGCTCTCTCTGTCTGTCTGTCTGTCTCTCGCTCTCTCTGTCTGTCTGTCTGTCTCTCGCTCTCTCTGTCTGTCTGTCTGTCTCTCGCTCTGTCTGTCTGTCTCTCGCTCTGTCTGTCTCTCGCTCTGTCTGTCTGTCTGTCTCGCTCTCTCTGTCTGTCTCTCGCTCTGTCTGTCTGTCTCTCGCTCTGTCTGTCTGTCTCTCGCTCTGTCTGTCTGTCTCTCGCTCTGTCTGTCTGTCTCTCGCTCTGTCTGTCTGTCTCTCGCTCTGTCTGTCTGTCTGTCTCTCGCTCTGTCTGTCTGTCTGTCTCTCGCTCTGTCTGTCTGTCTGTCTCTCGCTCTGTCTGTCTGTCTGTCTCTCGCTCTGTCTGTCTGTCTGTCTCTCGCTCTGTCTGTCTGTCTGTCTCTCGCTCTGTCTGTCTGTCTCTCTCGCTCTCTCTGTCTGTCTGTCTCTCGCTCTGTCTGTCTGTCTCTCGCTCTCTCTGTCTGTCTGTCTCTCGCTCTGTCTGTCTGTCTGTCTCTCGCTCTCTCTCTCTGTCTGTCTGTCTCTCGCTCTGTCTGTCTGTCTCTCGCTCTGTCTGTCTGTCTCTCGCTCTCTCTGTCTGTCTGTCTGTCTCTCGCTCTCTCTGTCTGTCTGTCTGTCTCTCGCTCTCTCTGTCTGTCTGTCTCTCGCTCTCTCTGTCTGTCTGTCTGTCTCTCGCTCTCTCTGTCTGTCTCGCTCTGTCTGTCTGTCTCGCTCTGTCTGTCTGTCTCTCGCTCTCTCTGTCTGTCTGTCTGTCTGTCTCTCGCTCTGTCTGTCTGTCTCTCTCTCTGTCTGTCTGTCTCTCGCTCTGTCTGTCTGTCTCTCTCTCTGTCTGTCTGTCTCTCGCTCTCTCTGTCTGTCTCGCTCTGTCTGTCTGTCTCTCGCTCTCTCTGTCTGTCTGTCTGTCTCTCGCTCTGTCTGTCTGTCTCTCGCTCTCTCTGTCTGTCTGTCTCTCGCTCTCTCTGTCTGTCTGTCTCTCGCTCTCTCTCTCTGTCTGTCTGTCTCTCGCTCTCTCTGTCTGTCTGTCTCTCGCTCTCTCTGTCTGTCTGTCTCTCGCTCTCTCTGTCTGTCTGTCTGTCTCTCGCTCTCTCTGTCTGTCTGTCTGTCTCTCGCTCTCTCTGTCTGTCTGTCTGTCTCTCGCTCTGTCTGTCTCTCTCTCTGTCTGTCTCTCGCTCTGTCTGTCTGTCTGTCTCTCGCTCTCTCTCTCTGTCTGTCTGTCTCTCGCTCTGTCTGTCTGTCTCTCGCTCTGTCTGTCTGTCTCTCGCTCTGTCTGTCTGTCTCTCGCTCTCTCTGTCTGTCTGTCTGTCTCTCGCTCTCTCTGTCTGTCTCGCTCTGTCTGTCTGTCTCGCTCTGTCTGTCTGTCTCTCGCTCTCTCTGTCTGTCTGTCTGTCTGTCTCTCGCTCTGTCTGTCTGTCTCTCTCTCTGTCTGTCTGTCTCTCGCTCTCTCTGTCTGTCTCGCTCTGTCTGTCTGTCTCTCGCTCTCTCTGTCTGTCTGTCTGTCTCTCGCTCTGTCTGTCTGTCTCTCGCTCTCTCTGTCTGTCTGTCTCTCGCTCTCTCTGTCTGTCTGTCTCTCGCTCTCTCTGTCTGTCTGTCTCTCGCTCTCTCTCTCTGTCTGTCTGTCTCTCGCTCTCTCTGTCTGTCTGTCTCTCGCTCTCTCTGTCTGTCTGTCTGTCTCTCGCTCTCTCTGTCTGTCTGTCTGTCTCTCGCTCTCTCTGTCTGTCTGTCTCTCGCTCTGTCTGTCTGTCTCTCTCTCTGTCTGTCTGTCTCTCGCTCTCTCTGTCTGTCTGTCTGTCTCTCGCTCTCTCTGTCTGTCTGTCTCTCGCTCTGTCTGTCTGTCTGTCTCTCGCTCTCTCTGTCTGTCTGTCTCTCGCTCTGTCTGTCTGTCTGTCTCGCTCTGTCTGTCTGTCTGTCTCTCGCTCTCTCTCTCTGTCTGTCTGTCTGTCTCTCGCTCTGTCTGTCTGTCTGTCTCTCGCTCTCTCTGTCTGTCTGTCTCTCTCTCTGTCTGTCTGTCTCTCGCTCTCTCTGTCTGTCTGTCTCTCGCTCTCTCTGTCTGTCTGTCTCTCGCTCTGTCTGTCTGTCTCTCGCTCTGTCTGTCTGTCTCTCGCTCTCTCTGTCTGTCTCTCGCTCTCTCTCTCTGTCTGTCTGTCTGTCTGTCTCGCTCTCTCTGTCTGTCTGTCTCGCTCTCTCTGTCTGTCTCTCGCTCTCTCTGTCTGTCTGTCTGTCTCTCGCTCTGTCTGTCTGTCTCTCGCTCTCTCTGTCTGTCTCTCGCTCTCTCTGTCTGTCTCTCGCTCTCTCTGTCTGTCTGTCTGTCTCTCGCTCTGTCTGTCTGTCTGTCTGTCTGTCTCGCTCTCTCTGTCTGTCTGTCTCGCTCTC
>NW_025751340.1:0-15638 GCF_021184085.1 Oncorhynchus gorbuscha
TGACTCTGTACCTGTACCCCCTGTATATAGCCTCCATTGACACATTGACTCTGTACCGGTACCCCCTGTATATAGCCTCCACATTGACTCTGTACCTGTACCCCCTGTATATAGCCTCCACATTGACTCTGTACCTGTACCCCCTGTATATAGCCTCCACATTGACTCATTGACTCTGTACCGGCGGTACCCCTGTATATAGCCTCCACATTGACTCTGTGCCGGTACCCCCTGTATATAGCCTCCACATTGACTCTGTACCGGTACCCCCTGTATATAGCCTCCACATTCACTCTGTACCGGTACCCCCTGTATATAGCCTCCACATTGACTCTGTACCGGTACTCCCTGTATATAGCCTCCACATTGACTCTGTACCGGTACTCCCTGTATATAGCCTCCACATTGACTCTGTACCGGTACCACCTGTATATAGCCTCCACATTGACTCTGTACCTGTACCCCCTGTATATAGCCTCCACATTGACTCTGTACCTGTACGCCCTTTATATATAGCCTCCACATTGACTCTGTACCGGTACCCCCTGTATATAACCTCCACGTTGACTCTGTACCGGTACCCCCTGTATATAGCCTCCACATTGACTCTGTACCGGTACCCCCTGTATATAGCCTCCACATTGACTCTGTACCTGTACCCCCTGTATATAGCCTCCACATTGACACATTGACTCTGTACCGGTACCCCCTGTATATAGCCTCCACATTGACTTTGTACCTGTACCCCCTGTATATAGCCTCCACATTGACTCATTGACTCTGTACCGGTACCCCCTGTATATAGCCTCCACATTGACTCTGTACCGGTACCCCCTGTATATAACCTCCACATTGACTCTGTACCGGTACCACCTGTATATAGCCTCCACATTGACTCTGTACCGGTACCCCCTGTATATAACCTCCACGTTGACTCTGTACCGGTACCCCCTGTATATAACCTCCACATTGACTCTGTACCGGTACCCCCTTATATAGCCTCCACATTGACACATTGACTCTGTACCGGTACCCCCTGTATATAACCTCCACATTGACTCTGTACCGGTACCCCCTGTATATAGCCTCCACATTGACTCTGTACCGGTACCCCCTGTATATAGCCTCCACATTGACTCTGTACCAGTACCCCCTGTATATAGCCTCCACATTGACTCTGTACCGGTACCCCCTGTATATAACCTCCACATTGACTCTGTATCGGTACCCCCTGTATATAGCCTCCACATTGACTCTGTACCAGTACCCCCTGTATATAGCCTCCACATTGACTCTGTACCAGTACCCCCTGTATATAGCCTCCACATTGACTCTGTACCAGTACCCCCTGTATATAGCCTCCACATTGACTCTGTACCAGTACCCCTGTATATAGCCTCCACATTGACACATTGACTCTGTACCGGTACCCCCTGTATATAGCCTCCACATTGACTCTGTACCAGTACCCCCTGTATATAGCCTCCACATTGACACATTGACTCTGTACCGGTACCCCCTGTATATAGCCTCCACATTGATACATTGACTCTGTACCGGTACCCCCTGTATATAACCTCCACATTGACTCTGTACCGGTACCCCCTGTATATAACCTCCACATCGACTCTGTACCGGTACCCCCTGTATATAGCCTCCACATTGACTCTGTACCAGTACCCCCTGTATATAGCCTCCACATTGACACATTGACTCTGTACCGGTACCCCCTGTATATAGCCTCCACATTGACTCTGTACCAGTACCCCCTGTATATAGCCTCCACATTGACACATTGACTCTGTACCGGTACCCCCTGTATATAGCCTCCACATTGACTCTGTACCTGTACCCCCTGTATATAGCCTGCACATTAACACATTGACTCTGTACCGGTACCCCCTGTATATAGCCTCCACATTGACTCTGTACCTGTACCCCCTGTATATAGCCTCCACATTGACACATTGACTCTGTACCGGTACCCCCTGTATATAGCCTCCACATTGACTTTGTACCTGTACCCCCTGTATATAGCCTCCACATTGACTCTGTACCTGTACCCCCTGTATATAGCCTGCACATTAACACATTGACTCTGTACCGGTACCCCCTGTATATAGCCTCCACATTGACTCTGTACCGGTACCCCCTGTATATAGCCTCCACATTGACTCTGTACCGGTACCCCCTGTATATAGCCTCCACATTGACTCTGTACCGGTACCCCCTGTATATAGCCTCCACATTGACTCTGTACCGGTACTCCCTGTATATAGCCTCCACATTGACTCTGTACCGGTACCTCCTGTATATAGCCTCCACATTGACTCTGTACCGGTACCCCCTGTATATAGCCTCCACGTTGACTCTGTATCGGTACCCCCTGTATATAGCCTCCACATTGACTCTGTATCGGTACCCCCTGTATATAGCCTCCACATTGACTCTGTATCGGTACCCCCTGTATATAGCCTCCACATTGACTCTGTACCAGTACCCCCTGTATATAGCCTCCACATTGACACATTGACTCTGTACCGGTACCACCTGTATATAGCCTCCACATTGACTCTGTACCAGTACCCCCTGTATATAGCCTCCACATTGACACATTGACTCTGTACCGGTACCCCCTGTATATAACCTCCACGTTGACTCTGTACCGGTACCCCCTGTATATAACCTCCACATTGACTCTGTACCGGTACCCCCTTATATAGCCTCCACATTGACACATTGACTCTGTACCGGTACCCCCTGTATATAACCTCCACATTGACTCTGTACCGGTACCCCCTGTATATAGCCTCCACATTGACTCTGTACCGGTACCCCCTGTATATAGCCTCCACATTGACTCTGTACCAGTACCCCCTGTATATAGCCTCCACATTGACTCTGTACCGGTACCCCCTGTATATAACCTCCACATTGACTCTGTATCGGTACCCCCTGTATATAGCCTCCACATTGACTCTGTACCAGTACCCCCTGTATATAGCCTCCACATTGACTCTGTACCAGTACCCCCTGTATATAGCCTCCACATTGACTCTGTACCAGTACCCCCTGTATATAGCCTCCACATTGACTCTGTACCAGTACCACCTGTATATAGCCTCCACATTGACTCTGTACTGGTACCACCTGTATATAGCCTCCATATTGACTCTGTACTGGTACCCCCTGTATATAGCCTCCACATTGACTCTGTACCAGTACCCCCTGTATATAACCTCCACATTGACTCTGTACTGGTACCACCTGTATATAGCCTCCACATTGACTCTGTACCAGTACCCCCTGTATATAACCTCCACATTGACTCTGTACTGGTACCACCTGTATATAGCCTCCACATTGACTCTGTACTGGTACCCCCTGTATATAACCTCCACATTGACTCTGTACTGGTTCCCCCTGTATATAACCTCCACATTGACTCTGTACTGGTACCCCCTGTATATAGCCTCCACATTGACTCTGTACTGGTACCACCTGTATATAACCTCCACATTGACTCTGTACCAGTACCCCCTGTATATAGCCTCCACATTGACTCTGTACCAGTACCACCTGTATATAGCCTCCACATTGACTCTGTACCAGTACCCCCTGTATATAGCCTCCACATTGACTCTGTACCAGTACCACCTGTATATAGCCTCCACATTGACTCTGTACCAGTACCCCCTGTATATAACCTCCACATTGACTCTGTACCAGTACCACCTGTATATAACCTCCACATTGACTCTGTACCAGTACCACCTGTATATAGCCTCCACATTGACTCTGTATCAGTACCACCTGTATATAGCCTCCACATTGACTCTGTACCAGTACCCCCTGTATATAGCCTCCACATTGACTCTGTACCAGTACCACCTGTATATAACCTCCACATTGACTCTGTACCAGTACCACCTGTATATAACCTCCACATTGACTCTGTACCAGTACCACCTGTATATAACCTCCACATTGACTCTGTACTGGTACCCCCTGTATATAACCTCCACATTGACTCTGTACCGGTACCCCCTGTATATAACCTTCACATTGACTCTGTACCAGTACCCCCTGTATATAGCCTCCACATTGACTCTGTACTGGTACCCCCTGTATATAACCTCCACATTGACTCTGTACCAGTACCCCCTGTATATAGCCTCCACATTGACTCTGTACCAGTACCCCTGTATATAGCCTCCACATTGACACATTGACTCTGTACCGGTACCCCTGTATATAGCCTCCACATTGACTCTGTACCTGTACCCCCTGTATATAGCCTGCACATTAACACATTGACTCTGTACCGGTACCCCCTGTATATAGCCTCCACATTGACTCTGTACCTGTACCCCCTGTATATAGCCTCCACATTGACACATTGACTCTGTACCGGTACCCCCTGTATATAGCCTCCACATTGACTTTGTACCTGTACCCCCTGTATATAGCCTCCACATTGACTCATTGACTCTGTACCGGTACCCCCTGTATATAGCCTCCACATTGACTCTGTACCGGTACCCCCTGTATATAGCCTCCACATTGACTCTGTACCGGTACCCCCTGTATATAGCCTCCACATTGACTCTGTACCGGTACCCCCTGTATATAGCCTCCACATTGACTCTGTACCGGTACTCCCTGTATATAGCCTCCACATTGACTCTGTGCCGGTACCTCCTGTATATAGCCTCCACATTGACTCTGTACCGGTACCCCCTGTATATAGCCTCCACATTGACTCTGTACCAGTACCCCCTGTATATAGCCTCCACATTGACACATTGACTCTGTACCGGTACCACCTGTATATAGCCTCCACATTGACTCTGTACCAGTACCCCCTGTATATAGCCTCCACATTGACACATTGACTCTGTACCGGTACCCCCTGTATATAACCTCCACATTGACTCTGTATCGGTACCCCCTGTATATAACCTCCACGTTGACTCTGTACCGGTACCCCCTGTATATAACCTCCACATTGACTCTGTACCGGTACCCCCTTATATAGCCTCCACATTGACACATTGACTCTGTACCGGTACCCCCTGTATATAACCTCCACATTGACTCTGTACCGGTACCCCCTGTATATAGCCTCCACATTGACTCTGTACCGGTACCCCCTGTATATAGCCTCCACATTGACTCTGTACCAGTACCCCCTGTATATAGCCTCCACATTGACTCTGTACCGGTACCCCTGTATATAACCTCCACATTGACTCTGTATCGGTACCCCCTGTATATAGCCTCCACATTGACTCTGTACCAGTACCCCCTGTATATAGCCTCCACATTGACTCTGTACCAGTACCCCCTGTATATAGCCTCCACATTGACTCTGTACCAGTACCCCCTGTATATAGCCTCCACATTGACTCTGTACCAGTACCCCCTGTATATAGCCTCCACATTGACTCTGTACCAGTACCCCCTGTATATAACCTCCACATTGACTCTGTACTGGTACCCCCTGTATATAGCCTCCACATTGACTCTGTACTGGTACCACCTGTATATAACCTCCACATTGACTCTGTACTGGTACCCCCTGTATATATCCTCCACATTGACTCTGTACTGGTACCCCCTGTATATAGCCTCCACATTGACTCTGTACCAGTACCCCCTGTATATAGCCTCCACATTGACTCTGTACCAGTACCACCTGTATATAGCCTCCACATTGACTCTGTACCAGTACCCCCTGTATATAGCCTCCACATTGACTCTGTACCAGTACCACCTGTATATAGCCTCCACATTGACTCTGTACCAGTACCCCCTGTATATAACCTCCACATTGACTCTGTACCAGTACCACCTGTATATAGCCTCCACATTGACTCTGTACCAGTACCCCCTGTATATAGCCTCCACATTGACTCTGTACCAGTACCACCTGTATATAACCTCCACATTGACTCTGTACCAGTACCACCTGTATATAACCTCCACATTGACTCTGTACCAGTACCACCTGTATATAACCTCCACGTTGACTCTGTACTGGTACCCCCTGTATATAACCTCCACATTGACTCTGTACCAGTACCCCCTGTATATAACCTCCACATTGACTCTGTACCAGTACCCCCTGTATATAGCCTCCACATTGACTCTGTACTGGTACCCCCTGTATATAACCTCCACATTGACTCTGTACCAGTACCCCCTGTATATAGCCTCCACATTGACTCTGTACCAGTACCCCCTGTATATAGCCTCCACATTGACTCTGTACCAGTACCCCCTGTATATAGCCTCCACATTGACTCTGTACCAGTACCCCCTGTATATAGCCTCCACATTGACTCTGTACCAGTACCCCCTGTATATAGCCTCCACATTGACTCTGTACCAGTACCCCCTGTATATAACCTCCACATTGACTCAGTACTGGTTCCACCTGTATATAACCTCCACATTGACTCTGTACTGGTTCCCCCTGTATATAACCTCCACATTGACTCTGTACTGGTTCCCCCTGTATATAACCTCCACATTGACTCTGTACCAGTACCCCCTGTATATAACCTCCACATTGACTCTGTACTGGTTCCACCTGTATATATTGTTATTTACTGCGGCTCTTTAATTATTTGTTGTTCTTATCTCTTACTTTAAAAAAAATATATATTTTCAAATTTAATTAATTTGTTTTTAAAATATCAATGGTGTTATTAGTTTTTTAGTTATTCGGTAACGGTCCGATCTGATTGAAATCTCTAAAATACAATATAATGTAGGCTATTATTACGTGGTTGTAATTTAATAAGTAAATTATGAAGAGGACCGAATCAGGACAAGGAAAGATCAAATTATGAAGAGGACCGAATCAGGACAAGGAAAGATCAAATTATGAAGAGGACCGAATCAGGACAAGGAAAGATCAAATTATGTAGAGGACCGAATCAGGACAAGGAAAGATCAAATTATGTAGAGGACTGAATCAGGACAAGGAAAGATCAAATTATGTAGAGGACTGAATCAGGACAAGGAAGGATCATTTCGATATGGATTAAATGTTAAAAATAAAACCGGTTATTGAATTGAAGCAATAATGCATGAGAACATTTCTATTCAATAACACAAACTAAAATATCAACTAATACTGTCTGATACCCCTGTCTCTAACAGATATAGCGCAGGCATACGCCTGTCTTTAGTTCTATTTCTGAGGTTGAGAGACGGAAGCTTCTGTAAGCACAGTTTCTAGCCAACCACACTGGTCTATTCTAAACAGGAATGGTTTCTGTCAGCACAGTTTCTAGCCAACCACACTGGTTGTCTATTCTAAACAGGAATGGTTTCTGTCAGCACAGTTTCTAGCCAACCACACTGGTTGTCTATTCTAAACAGGAATGGTTTCTATGCTGGCCGTCTGATATTCTTTTCCCTTGCTAGCTAGCCAACTAAAGCTGACACAGTTGCATCACCTTTGTTTATTTGTTATATACACATGATGAATGTGGGGTAAACAGTGTTATTTATTTAACCTTTATTTCATTATACTGCTCAATGTCCCACTACATTATTTTCATTTTTTTTAACCTTTATTTAACCAGGCAAGTCAGTTAAGAACAAATTCGTATTTACAATGACGGCCTAGGAACAGTGGGTTAACTGGTCTAGGAACAGTGGGTTAACTGGTCTAGGAACAGTGGGTTAACTGGTCTAGGAACAGTGGGTTAACTGGTCTAGGAACAGTGGGTTAACTGGTCTAGGAACAGTGGGTTAACTGGTCTAGGAACAGTGGGTTAACTGGTCTAGGAACAGTGGGTTAACTGGTCTAGGAACAGTGGGTTAACTGGTCTAGGAACAGTGGGTTAACTGGTCTAGGAACAGTGGGTTAACTGGTCTAGGAACAGTGGGTTAACTGGTCTAGGAACAGTGGGTTAACTGGTCTAGGAACAGTGGGTTAACTGGTCTAGGAACAGTGGGTTAACTGGTCTAGGAACAGTGGGTTAACTGGTCTAGGAACAGTGGGTTAACTGGTCTAGGAACAGTGGGTTAACTGGTCTAGGAACAGTGGGTTAACTGGTCTAGGAACAGTGGGTTAACTGGTCTAGGAACAGTGGGTTAACTGGTCTAGGAACAGTGGGTTAACTGGTCTAGGAACAGTGGGTTAACTGGTCTAGGAACAGTGGGTTAACTGGTCTAGGAACAGTGGGTTAACTGGTCTAGGAACAGTGGGTGAACTGGTCTAGGAACAGTGGGTGAACTGGTCTAGGAACAGTGGGTGAACTGGTCTAGGAACAGTGGGTGAACTGGTCTAGGAACAGTGGGTGAACTGGTCTAGGAACAGTGGGTGAACTGGTCTAGGAACAGTGGGTGAACTGGTCTAGGAACAGTGGGTGAACTGGTCTAGGAACAGTGGGTGAACTGGTCTAGGAACAGTGGGTGAACTGGTCTAGGAACAGTGGGTGAACTGGTCTAGGAACAGTGGGTGAACTGGTCTAGGAACAGTGGGTGAACTGGTCTAGGAACAGTGGGTGAACTGGTCTAGGAACAGTGGGTGAACTGGTCTAGGAACAGTGGGTGAACTGGTCTAGGAACAGTGGGTGAACTGGTCTAGGAACAGTGGGTGAACTGGTCTAGGAACAGTGGGTGAACTGGTCTAGGAACAGTGGGTGAACTGGTCTAGGAACAGTGGGTGAACTGGTCTAGGAACAGTGGGTGAACTGGTCTAGGAACAGTGGGTGAACTGGTCTAGGAACAGTGGGTGAACTGGTCTAGGAACAGTGGGTGAACTGGTCTAGGAACAGTGGGTGAACTGGTCTAGGAACAGTGGGTGAACTGGTCTAGGAACAGTGGGTGAACTGGTCTAGGAACAGTGGGTGATCTACGCCGGCAATGAGACGCTTCGTTACAGGTTTATCTCTGGACAGAGCAACAACAGTATACAATTAAATGAGAGAGAAACAGGATTTTGCAAGAATAAATATAATAGAAGATAGTCAACTAATTTAAAACGGATGTTTCCAACCTGGGCTGGAGAATTGTGCAGTAGACCGTGTTAGTCTACTGTAGACCGTGTTAGTCTACTGTAGACCGTGTTAGTCTACTGTAGACCGTGTTAGTCTACTGTAGACCGTGTTAGTCTACTGTAGAGCGTGTTAGTCTACTGTAGACCGTGTTAGTCTACTGCAGACCGTGTTAGTCTACTGCAGACCGTGTTAGTCTACTGTAGACCGTGTTAGTCTACTGTAGACCGTGTTAGTCTACTGCAGACCGTGTTAGTCTACTGCAGACCGTGTTAGTCTACTGCAGACCGTGTTAGTCTACTGCAGACCGTGTTAGTCTACTGCACGGCAGGGTAGCCTAGGGGTTAGAGCGTTGGACTAGCAACCAGAAGGTTGCAAGTTCAAACCCCCGAGCTGACAAGGTACAAATCTGTCATTCTGCCCCTGAACGAGGCAGTTAACCCACTGTTCCTAGACCAGTTAACCCACTGTTCCCAGGCCGTCATTGAAAATAAGAATTGGTTCTTAACTGACTTGCCTAGTTAAATAAAGGTGAAAATCATTTTAAAAAATAGTAGTGGGACATTGAGCAGGAAAATATCATTCAGTTTTGCATTTTGATCGAAGGACCAATTATGTTCATGTCTTATCATAATCTTGAGCAAATCAATACATTTTTAATTAGTTCAATACATTTAGTAGATTTCCTACGATGATCAATACATTTAGTTGATTTCCTACGATGATCAAGACATTTTCTATACATTTGCTGAATTCTGTTTTAATGTCTGGAATCCGTGATTCCGTTCTGCACATCGGCGATTTGATTGGGTCTTACAGATGGCCAGGTTTATACAATTCCCCTCTGTTACACAGCAAATGATTTGATTGGGTCTTACAGGTGGCAAGGTTTATACAATTCCCCTCTGTTACAAACCAAATTATTTGATTGGGTCTTACAGGTGGCAAGGTTTATACAATTCCCCTCTGTTACACACCAAATGATTTGATTGGGTCTTACAGATGGCAAGGTTTATACAATTCCCCTCTGTTACACACCAAATGATTTGATTGGGTCTTACAGATGGCAAGGTTTATACAATTCCCCTCTGTTACACACCAACTGTTAGGCAAGAAGCATGGGGTAAAAATGGAGGTTAGTTTCTGAATTGCCAGGCTGGGCTGTGGGACAGTGGACACGTAGGGAGGATTCAAATGGAACTATTAAAGAGATGCAACGAGGCCCTTTATCTACTTCCCTAGAGGCAGATGAACTGATGAATACCATGTTATGTCTCTGTGTCAAGTATGAAGGAAGCTACAGGTAGTTTCTGCTAGCATGCTAGCAGATACTATAGACTTCCAGTGATTATGCTAACGCTAGTTAGCAATTGCGCTACGGCTAGTTAGCCACTGCCGTCAAACTGCACGCACAGACATACACATGGTATCCATGAGTTCATCTGACTCCGTGGAAGTAGATATTGTGAAAATTCCGAAATATCCCTTTAACAGGCATTACCTGTGGATTATTGTGATTTAACTAACAGCTATCAACCAATCAGCATCCAGGATCCAAACGTACCGTTTGGGATCGAGTCTAGATTAAACCTCATGGGAAGACAGTTTAATCATGTGGAGGTTTCATTTCTGTTTAACCAAATACTCTGTTTGTCTTCGGCAGGAGAGAGGCCAGACTTTCCCTCTGACAACGGGAAGAGTCCCTCAGGGGAACCAGACCCAGAGACACCCAAACCAGTGAGACCACACCACTGCTCCCACTGTGGAAAGACTTTTACCTGGTTATCAAAGCTGAAAGAGCACGAGAGAACCCACACTGGAGAAAAGCCTTACCAATGTGCCATTTGTGGCAAGACTTTTACCCAGTTAGGGGGATTTCAATATCATGAGCGGACACACAGAGAAAAAAAGACCTACCACTGCTCTCAGAATGGAACGACATTTACCCAGTTGGGGAACCTGAAAAAGAACGACAGAATTCTCACACAAGGAGAGAAGACAAACCACTGCTCCCAGTGCGGAAAGGGTTTTAAATGGTTATCCAAGCTGAAAGAGCACGAGAGGACCCACACAGGAGAAAAGCCTTTCCAATGCTCCCATTGTGAAAAGAAATTTAACCAGTCATCGCATCTGAAAGAGCACGAGAGAATACACACAGGAGAGAAGTCTTTCCAATGCTCCCAGTGTGGAAAGGGTTTTACCTGGTTATGGAACCTGAAAACACACGAGAGAACACACACGGGAGAAAAGCCGTACCGATGCTCCCTGTGTGGAAAGACTTTTACCCAGTTAGGGGGCTTTAAATATCATGAGAGAACACACGCAGAAAAAAAGACCTACCACTGCGCTCAGTGTGAAAAGACATTTACCCGGTTAGGGAACCTGAAAAAGCATGAGACAATACACACACAGGAGGAGACAATACACACACAGGAGGAGACAATACACACACAGGAGGAGACAATACACACACAGGAGGAGACAATGCACACACAGGAGGAGACAATGCACACACAGGAGGAGACAATGCACACACAGGAGGAGACAATACACACACAGGAGGAGACAATGCACACACTGGAGGAGACAATGCACACACTGGAGGAGACAATGCACACACTGGAGACGACAATACACACACAGTAAGTCGCTCTGGATAAGAGCGTCTACTAAATGACTTAAATGTAATGTAAATGGAGGAGACAATACACAATACACACACAGGAGGAGACAATACACACACAGGAGGAGAAGGCTCCCAGTGTGGAGAGACTAAGTCAGTTAGGGAACCTGAAAGAGCATGAAATGACACATAAAGGATAGAAACCAGGGGTGAATTCGCCACCTGGTAATTCTGGCCAATGCCAGATGGGCTGGACCATTTTTTAGTTGGGGGGTTAAAATTGACACACATGTATTTAAAAAAAATATATATATTAAATACAAAAATGAAAAAGGTGACATGGCCTGCAGCCTATGGACCTGTTAATATATATTTTTGTGCAATTTCTAAGTTACACTAATGAACCTTTGACTGGTCAGTGCAGTAGAACCTTCACTGGGCAACGGTCCCATTCAAAGTCAAACGCGGCATCAGCATGGAGACGGGCTCCGACTGTCATTAGTAAGAGAGCCAATATAGACTGTCATCAGTTAGACAGCCAATATAGACTGTCATCAGTTAGACAGCCAATATAGACTGTCATCAGTTAGACAGCCAATATAGACTGTCATCAGTTAGACAGCCAATATAGACTGTCATCAGTTAGACAGCCAATATAGACTGTCATCAGTTAGACAGCCAATATAGACTGTCATCAGTTAGACAGCCAATATAGACTGTCATCAGTTAGACAGCCAATATAGACTGACATCAGTAAGACAGATTGTAAGACAGAAGGCTACAACCTTCTCTGTCTGTTGTAACTAAGGATATTACACTAGCAGAAGGCTACAACCTTCTCTGGCTGTTGTAACTAAGGATATTACAGTAGCAGAAGGCTACAACCTTCTCTGGCTGTTGTAACTAAGCATATTACAGTAGCAGAAGGCTACAACCTTCTCTGGCTGTTGTAACTAAGGATATTACAGTAGCAGAAGGCTACAACCTTCTCTGGCTGTTGTAACTAAGGATATTACAGTAGCAGAAGGCTACAACCTTCTCTGGCTGTAGGGATATTACAGTAGCAGAAGGCTACAACCTTCTCTGGCTGTAAGGATATTACAGTAGCAGAAGGCTACAACCTTCTCTGGCTGTAAGGATATTACAGTAGCAGAAGGCTACAACCTTCTCTGGCTGTTGTAACTAAGGATATTACAGTAGCAGAAGGCTACAACCTTCTCTGGCTGTAAGGATATTACAGTAGCAGAAGGCTACAACCTTCTCTGGCTGTAAGGATATTACAGTAGCAGAAGGCTACAACCTTCTCTGACTGTTGTAACTAAGGATATTACAGTAGCAGAAGGCTACAACCTTCTCTGGCTGTAAGGATATTACAGTAGCAGAAGGCTACAACCTTCTCTGGCTGTAAGGATATTACAGTAGCAGAAGGATACAACCTTCTCTGACTGTAAGGATATTACAGTAGCAGAAGGATACAACCTTCTCTGACTGTTGTAACTAAGGATATTACAGTAGCAGAAGGCTACAACCTTCTCTGTCTGTTGTAACTAAGGATATTACAGTAGCAGAAGGCTACAACCTTCTCTGGCTGTTGTAACTAAGGATATTACAGTAGCAGAAGGCTACAACCTTCTCTGGCTGTTGTAACTAAGGATATTACAGTAGCAGAAGGACTACAACCTTCTCTGGCTGTTGTAACTAAGGATACTACAGTAGCAGAAGGCTACAACCTTCTCTGTCTGTAAGGATATTACAGTAGCAGAAGGCTACAACCTTCTCTGTCTGTAAGGATATTACAGTAGCAGAAGGCTACAACCTTCTCTGTCTGTAAGGATATTACAGTAGCAGAAGGCTACAACCTTCTCTGTCTGTAAGGATATTACAGTAGCAGAAGGCTACAACCTTCTCTGTCTGTAAGGATATTACAGTAGCAGAAGGCTACAACCTTCTCTGTCTGTAAGGATATTACAGTAGCAGAAGGCTACAACCTTCTCTGTCTGTAAGGATATTACAGTAGCAGAAGGCTACAACCTTCTGGCTGTAAGGATATTATTGGGGCAAAATTATCTGCTTTTTTATCACACGTTTACATATGTGATGATGTAATCTTTATAGTTATGCTGCCATATTTTAGCCTGAGATGCTGAAAAAGAACACTACTATTTTGACTGCTTGTAATGATGCTGAAAACAGAACATTAAATGACTATTCAGACTGCCTGTCTGTGTCTTGCTTGTATGAAAAATGCTGCTGAGATCGCTGTATGCAAGGGCACACCTTTGGTTTTAGAAGACTGGCCACGTCTTTTGTATCACATTCAATGATAAAACTGGGTGGGACAAAAACATGTCATTTTTGAATATGAGGGGGACATGCTTGCAAATGTAAAAAATAAATAAAGAAGATCCCTTATTTCCATAAGTATTGAGACTCGAATTTGAGGCACCTAAAGACTCAGACCATGAGACACAATATTCTCTGGTCTTATGAAACCAAGATTGAACTCTTTGGCCTGAATGTCAAGCCTCACGTCTGGAGGAAACCTGACACCAGTCCCATGACAGCCTCCACTGATCTCCAGTGGTGTTTTTGTATTAGTTTTAAACATGAGCTGGTTCAAAGACAAGGACCGTGTCTCGCCAGTCACTGATACAGAAATGGTTGAGAAACGCTGTACTGTATTGCCAATATTGGCTATGGCCGTCAGGTGACCGGGCGAAATCAGTGAGGGAGGCGCCCCACGCTCAAATGGAACAGTCATCTGCGCTACTCTGTCAACAATCCAGCATCGGCCAATGGCTGTAAAAAAGAATGGGCAAAACCATCGATCACGTGACTCCATTCATTCCTATAGGACGAGTCAATAGCGCACGACACGCTCAGTTTGAGCTACTCCAGGAATTGACTTTGCAGGCTAGCTCAGTGCTGCCTCCTCTGAGTAACTGAAGTTGAAGGCCGACCGAGGTACTGCAGGTTGCCAGTACGATTTTACAAAAGTCGGACATACATCTGGTGTATTAGAAGCAATTATTACTATGATTGTATTCAATTTAAAAACCAAATTGAGGGGGGGGTTCTGCTAACAACGCCTGCAGTACCGCTGTCGGCCTTGACTCTCCGTGGCTTCAATGAGAGGGAATCGTTTTCCCCTGAGTGGTGCTGCGTCGTTTGAGAAAAATAAAAATATATGTTGACGTTTTTTTTTTAAACTATTTTGAATTGGGGAGGTAGATAAAGTGTTTATCATAGTCAATCACTTTTTTATTTTTTTATTTATTTTTTTTGTTTAACTTGGATAGGGACAAACACATTGACACATTGAACAACAATCGTCCGATGCATTTCCACTGACGTATTACAATCAAATGTTCAACACCACCAGAGTCCCTATGGGCTTTTATGGAAACAAAAGTAAAGAATGAAAAAAAAAGTATATGAAAGATAAAGTATACATCTGTTGTATTGTGACACGCTGGTTGTCATTCTTCCTACTGCCCACCAGGGGGCTGAACTCTTCACTGGGGAAGCTGCTCGGGAAGAAGCAGGAGGTTTGAAGGTTACGCGGATCTTTGAACACGCCTCCCAACACAGCCAGGTACGACTTGCATTGTCTGTCTGTCAATGAATCAATCCAAATTAAACAATGTATTTATAAAGCCCTTTTACATGAGTTGTCACAAATCAGCTGTCACAAAGTTATCTCATCTGTGCACCCCCGTCCCTGCCTCCCACTCCGTTCCTCCTCCACTCCCTCCCTCCCTCCCTGCCTCCCCACTCCGTTCCTCCCTCCTCCCCTATCCCCCACTCCGTTCCCTCCCTCCCCACTCCCGTGACTCCCCACTCCGTTCCCCCCTCCTGCCTCCCCCACTCCGTTCCCCCTCCCTGCCTCCCACTCCGTTCCTCCCTCCCTCCCTGCCTCCCACACTCCGTTCCTCCCTCCCCTGCCTCCCCACCTCCGTTCCTCCCTCCCTCCACCTGCCTCCCCACTCCGTTCCTCC
>NW_025751341.1:0-15637 GCF_021184085.1 Oncorhynchus gorbuscha
GTCTGTAAACAATTGCTGGAAAAATGACTTGTGTCATGCACAAAGTAGATGTCCTAACCGACTTGCCAAAACTATAGTTTGTTAACAAGAAATGTGTGGAGTGATTGAAAAACACATTTTAACGACTCCAACATAAGTGTATGTAAACCTTCGACGTCAACTGTCAATATTGTAAAGCTTCTTTGGGTCTGAGAAAAGAGCCATCATCAATCATTCTTATATATTGTAGTTTATAATTTTTCTTGGGCTGGGATTCAAACCGATCGTGCTTTGTTGGTGATTTTAAAGGGAATGTTTCGGAGACCTCATTCACGCTGAATGCTGCGTATGTCGGCTCAATCGGAAATGACTTTTTAAATGGCGCATCGCTGACAAAATGAGATCGGATTGAATCCCGGCCCGAAATATTTTTTTTTCCGAACTAAATATGTATTCATATTATTATTATATTAAGGTCCGCGAGGCGACCTCCAACGACCCGTGGGGCCCCCCCTCCTCTCTGATGTCAGAGATCGCTGACCTGACCTTCAACGTGGTGGCGTTCACTGAGGTCATGGGTATGATCTGGAAACGGCTCAACGACAGCGGGAAGAACTGGAGACACGTCTACAAGGTCAACGTTCACCTGGAAACTAAATGTTTTCTCTATGATATTTACTAACATACAACATTCACCTGGAAACTAAATGTTTTCTCTATCATATTTACTGACATACAATTGTTAGTTTTCCTTTCATTCTTTAAATATCCTGTTCCTATTTTTATCATCATATTCTGTCTGTATTGTTTAACCCTTGTCTTTCTATCTACTGTTAGATGTGTGTGGTGTCTGTATTGTTTAACCCTAGTCTTTCTATCTACTGTTAGATGTCTGTCTGTATTGTTTAACCCCTTGTCTTTCTATCTACTGTTAGATGTGTGTGGTGTCTGTCTGTATTGTTTAACCCTTGTCTTTCTATCTACTGTTAGATGTGTGTGGTGTCTGTTTTGTTTAACCCTTGTCTTTCTATCTACTGTTAGATGTGTGTGGTGTCTGTCTGTATTGTTTAACCCTAGTCTTTCTATCTACTGTTAGATGTGTGTGGTGTCTGTCTGTATTGTTTAACCCTTTGTCTTTCTATCTACTGTTAGATGTGTGTGGTGTCTGTTTTGTTTAACCCTTGTCTTTCTATCTACTGTTAGATGTGTGTGGTGTCTGTCTGTATTGTTTAACCCTTGTCTTTCTATCTACTGTTAGATGTGTGTGGTGTCTGTCTGTATTGTTTAACCCTTGTCTTTCTATCTACTGTTAGATGTGTGTGGTGTCTGTATTGTTTAACCTAGTCTTTCTATCTACTGTTTAGATGTCTGTCTGTATTGTTTAACCCTTGTCTTTCTATCTACTGTTAGATGTGTGTGGTGTCTGTCTGTATTGTTTAACCCTTGTCTTTCTATCTGTTAGATGTGTGTGGTGTCTGTATTGTTTAACCCTTGTCTTTCTATCTACTGTTAGATGTGTGTGGTGTCTGTCTGTATTGTTTAACCCTAGTCTTTCTATCTACTGTTAGATGTGTGTGGTGTCTGTCTGTATTGTTTAACCCTTGTCTTTCTATCTACTGTTAGATGTGTGTGGTGTCTGTATTGTTTAACCCTTGTCTTTCTATCTACTGTTAGATGTGTGTGGTGTCTGTCTGTATTGTTTAACCCTTGTCTTTCTATCTACTGTTAGATGTGTGTGTGGTGTCTGTATTGTTTAACCCTTGTCTTTCTATCTACTGTTAGATGTGTGTGGTGTCTGTATTGTTTAACCCTTGTCTTTCTATCTACTGTTAGATGTCTTGTGGTGTCTGTCTGTATTGTTTTAGCATGTCTTTCTATCTACTGTTAGATGTGTGTTTATCTGTATTGTTTTTAACCCTTGTCTTTCTATCTACTGTTAGATGTGTGTGGTGTCTGTCTGTATTGTTTAACCCTTGTCTTTCTATCTACTGTTAGATGTGTGTCTGTCTATTGTTTAACCCTTGTCTTTCTATCTACTGTTAGATGTGTGTGGTGTCTGTCTGTATTGTTTAACCCTTGTCTTTCTATCTACTGTTAGATGTGTGTGGTGTCTGTTTTGTTTAACCCTTGTCTTTCTATCTACTGTTAGATGTGTGTGGTGTCTGTCTGTATTGTTTAACCCTAGTCTTTCTATCTACTGTTAGATGTGTGTGGTGTCTGTCTGTATTGTTTAACCCTTGTCTTTCTATCTACTGTTAGATGTGTGTGGTGTCTGTTTTGTTTAACCCTTGTCTTTCTATCTACTGTTAGATGTGTGTGGTGTCTGTCTGTATTGTTTAACCCTTGTCTTTCTATCTACTGTTAGATGTGTGTGGTGTCTGTATTGTTTAACCCTAGTCTTTCTATCTACTGTTAGATGTGTGTGGTGTCTGTCTGTATTGTTTAACCCTTGTCTTTCTATCTACTGTTAGATGTGTGTGGTGTCTGTCTGTATTGTTTAACCCTTGTCTTTCTATCTACTGTTAGATGTGTGTGGTGTCTGTTTTGTTTAACCCTTGTCTTTCTATCTACTGTTAGATGTGTGTGGTGTCTGTCTGTATTGTTTAACCCTTGTCTTTCTATCTACTGTTAGATGTGTGTGGTGTCTGTATTGTTTAACCCTTGTCTTTCTATCTACTGTTAGATGTGTGTGGTGTCTGTCTGTATTGTTTAACCCTTGTCTTTCTATCTACTGTTAGATGTGTGTGGTGTCTGTCTGTATTGTTTAACCCTAGTCTTTCTATCTACTGTTAGATGTGTGTGGTGTCTGTCTGTATTGTTTAACCCTTGTCTTTCTATCTACTGTTAGATGTGTGTGGTGTCTGTCTGTATTGTTTAACCCTTGTCTTTCTATCTACTGTTAGATGTGTGTGGTATCTGTCTGTATTGTTTAACCCTAGTCTTTCTATCTACTGTTAGATGTGTGTGGTGTCTGTCTGTATTGTTTAACCCTTGTCTTTCTATCTACTGTTAGATGTGTGTGGTGTCTGTCTGTATTGTTTAACCCTTGTCTTTCTATCTACTGTTAGATGTGTGTGGTGTCTGTCTGTATTGTTTAACCCTAGTCTTTCTATCTACTGTTAGATGTGTGTGGTGTCTGTCTGTATTGTTTAACCCTTGTCTTTCTATCTACTGTTAGATGTGTGTGGTGTCTGTTTTGTTTAACCCTTGTCTTTCTATCTACTGTTAGATGTGTGTGGTGTCTGTTTTGAAGTGTGTTTTGTGTAAGTGAAGTGTATTGTTATTTTATTGCTAGGCCCTGACTCTACTGTTAGATGTGTGTGGTGTCTGTTTTGAAGTGTGTTTTGTGTAAGTGAAGTGTATTGTTATTTTATTGCTAGGCCCTGACTCTACTGGACTACCTGATCAAAACGGGCTCGGAACGTGTGGCGCAGCAGTGCAGGGAGAACGCCTACACCATACAGGTTAGGTTGACGGTTCGAATCCCGAGCCTGTCGGGATAAATGTCTGAGTGAGTGCACTGAGCTGGCTTCTGAATGGTTTCTTTCTCAGGGGTAGAAACCAAAAAAATATCTGCAGAAAAAGTATAATAAAGTATATTTCCTTCTCCTCCTCCTCCTCCTATGTAGACCCTACGGGACTTCCAGTTCACAGACAGGGATGGCAGGGACCAGGGGGTGAATGTTAGGGAGAAGGCCAAGCAGCTGGTGGCCCTGATGAGGGATGAGGAGAGGCTGAAACAGGTATGACATGGTACCTGTATTCTGTTGGTTTGGTTTTGTACAGTATGTGTGTCTGCTTCTGTTTTCCCAGACACATTATGTCTGGTCCTGGACACCAGATACATTATGTCTGGTCCTGGACACCAGATACATTATGTCTGGTCCTGGACACCAGATACATTATGTCTGGTCCTGGACACCAGATACATTATGTCTGGTCCTGGACACCAGATACATTATGTCTGGTCCTGGACACCAGATACATTATGTCTGGTCCTGGACACCAGATACATTATGTCTGGTCCTGGACACCAGATACGTATGTCTGGTCCTGGACACCAAATAGCTATGTGGTCCTGGACACCAGATACATTATGTCTGGTCCTGGACACCAGATACATTATGTCTGGTCCTGGACACCAGATACATTATGTCTGGTCCTGGACACCAGATACATTATGTCTGGTCCTGGACATCAGATACATTATGTCTGGTCCTGGACACCAGATACATTATGTCTGGTCCTGGACACCAGATACATTATGTCTGGTCCTGGACACCAGATACATTATGTCTGGTCCTGGACTTCTGTTAGACACCAGATACATTATGTCTGGTCCTGGACATCAGATACATTACATCAGATACATTATGTCTGGTCCTGGACATCAGATACATTATGTCTGGTCTGGCCATTAGTACATTATGTCTGGTCCTGGACACCAGATACATTATGTCTGGTCCTGGACACCAGATACATTATGTCTGGTCCTGGACACCAGATACATTATGTCTGGTCCTGGACACCAGATACATTATGTCTGGTCCTGGACACCAGATACATTATGTCTGGTCCTGGACACCAGATACATTATGTCTGGTCCTAGACATCTCCATTGATCTGGCATGGTCCCAGGTCTGGCGTAATCTGTGTCCAGGAAACCGTCCCGGTATTGTCCCCTCACGATGATGAATAAAATCCCTATCTACATTCTGTAAATACCTAGCTATCTATTTGTCTAGGAGAGGACCCTGGCTGAAGATAAGGAGAGGATGGCTAGACACGCTTCAGAGGTCAAGGGATGGGCTCTAGTTCTCTACCTCCACCCTACCGAGCCTTGGTACCAACCAGCCAGCATGACTGCTCTCTACGGGGATGACTTCAGCCGGTCAGGAGTCCCATTCCTCTTTCCAATTGTGAGTAGTACCATGCAACTGGGCATATGCAAACACACACACACACACACACACACACACACACACACACACACACACACACACACACACACACACACACACACACACACACACACACACACACACACACACACACACACACACACACACACACACACACACACACACACACACACACACACACACACACACACACACACACACACACACACACACACACACATGCAATCGTGTTATTGAAGCAGAAGCTGTTCTGAGGTCAGGCAGGTTGTGGCTCGATAAGTTTAGTCGGGTCAGGGACAATGTTGTTCATTTCAGCGAACCCTAATCCCTTTCGTAACGTAGTAACCTAGTTCTCTAAAGCTTTACTACTCGGTCTGACGGAGTTGCGATGTCGTTTTTCGTCACAAAACAGGCGGTTCCTTGTAAATACTCTCTGGCATTCGACATACTTTTTTAACTTCCTTAAAATTGGAGACGCGCCATATCATTCTCTCCTCAGCCGGAGGCGGTGTTGTAACTTGGTTCCTACATCTGACATCTATACAGTATATAGGCTATTCATCAAAGTAGCTTATTTGCATTGATAACCAAAATATTATCTCAGCAACTGTTCTGTTATGCAGGTGAATGAGGACCCAAAAGCGACTTGGCGAAAACAGAGTCTTTAATCCAGTTTAAGGAAATAGCAATACTCCTAGACAAATCGGAGCGGTAAATAAAGCATAAAAACAATTCCACTCGTAATGACGAGGACAGACTGAGACTCGATAATAAACTGCAGGTTGCCTCGGGAAGGCACTTGACCGTAGCAGACTCAGACACCTGCTCACCACGCAGCATCTGAGGGAAACACGACACGACAGGGCGATACAAAGACACAGCACGGTGAACAATATACAAGGATCCGACAGGGCAGAAACGGAAAACAAGGGAGAATAGGGACTCTAATCAGGGGAAAAGATAGGGAACAGGTGTGGGAAGACTAAATGATTGATTAGGGAATAGGAACAGCTGGGGGAGCAGGAACGAAAACGACAGAGAGAAGAGAGAGAGGGAGGAGAGAGAAAAAAGGGGAACGAACCAAAAAGACCAGCAGGGGAAAACGAACAGAAGGAAAAGCAAATGACAAGACAATATAAGACAAAACATGACAGTACCCCCCCCTCACCGAGCGCCTCCTGGCGCACCGAGGAGGAATCCTGGCGGCAACGGAGGAAATCATCAATAAGTGAACGGTCCAGCACGTCCCGAGACGGAACCCAACTCCCTCTCCTCAGGACCGTAACCCTCCCAATCCACTAAGTATTGGTGACCCCGTCCCCGAGAACGCATGTCCATGATCCTACGTACCTTGTAAATAGGTGCACTCTCGACAAGGACGGGGAGGGGGGGGAGGGAAGACGAACGGGGGTGCGAAGAAAGGGCTTGACACAGGAGACATGGAAGACAGGATGGACGCGACGAAGATGTCGCGGAAGAAGCAGTCGCACAGCGACAGGATTGACGACCTGGAGGACACGGAACGGACCAATGAACCGTGGAGTCAACTTACGAGAAGCTGTCAAGAGAGGAAGGTTGGAGTGGAAAGCCACACTCTCTGGCCGCAACAATACCTTGGACTCTTAATCCTACGTTTATTGGCGGCTCTCACAGTCTGTGCCCTGTAACGGCAAAGTGCAGACCTCACCCTCCTCCAGGTGCGCTCACAACGTTGGACAAACGCTTGAGCGGAGGGAACGCTGGACTCGGCAAGCTGGGATGAGAACAGAGGAGGCTGGTAACCCAGACTACTCTGAAACGGGAGATAACCCGGTAGCAGACGAGCAAAGCTGAAGTTGTGAGCGTATTCTGCCCAGGGGGAGCTGTTCTGCCCAAGACGCAGGGTTTCTGAAAGAAAGGCTGCGTAGTATGCGACCAATTGTCTGATTGGCCTCTCTGCTTGACCGTTAGACTGGGGATGAAACCCGGAAGAGAGACTGACGGACGCACCAATCAACGACAGAACTCCCCTCCAAAACTGTGACGTGAATTGCGGACCTCTGTCTGAAACGGCGTCCTAACGGGAGGCCATGAATTCTGAACACATTCTCGATGATGATTTGTGCCGTCTCCTTAGCGGAAGGAAGTTTAGCGAGAGGAATGACGTAAGCAACCCGAGCTCTCTCTCTAGAGTATGTGTTGGGTTGGAGAGAGAACACAATATCACACTGGGTGAGAAAGGAGCGGCACTCCTTGGGCTGCCCGGAGTAGCAAGGTGGGTTATTAACCCTAGGTTCCGGAGGCTCGGCAGACCAGGAAGTAACAGGTGGCACGAGACGAAGACTCTGGAACTGTCCAGAGAGGTCGGAAACCTGAGCGGCCAGGTTCTCCATGGCATGACGAGCAGCAGACAATTCCTGCTCGTGTCTGCCGAGCATGGCTCCTTGGATCTCGACGGCAGTGTTACGAGCGTCTGTAGTCGCTGGGTCCATTCTTGGTCGGATCCTTCTGTTATGCACGTGAATGAGGACCCAAAAGCGACTTGGCTAAAACAGAGTCTTTAATCCAGTTTAAGGAAAATAGCAATACTCCTAGACAAATCGGAGCGGTAAATAAAGCATAAAAACAATATCACTCGTAATCACCAGAACTGACTGGGAGACTGATATAACTGCAGGTTGCCTCGGGAAGGCACTGACCGAGCAGACTTTCAGACACCTGCTCACCACGCAGCATCTGAGGGAAACATTGACACGACAGGGCGATACAAAAGACACAGCACGGTGAACAATACAAAGGATCCGACAGGGCAGAAACGGAAAACAAGGGGAGAAATAGGGACTCTAATCAGGGGAAAAGATAGGGAACAGGTGTGGGAAGACTAAATGATTGATTAGGGGAATAGGAACAGCTGGGAGCAGGAACGGAACGACAGAGAGAAGAGAGAGAGGGAGGGAGAGAGAAAAAGGGGAACGAACCTAAAAAGACCAGCAGGGGGAAAACGAACAGAAGGAAAAGCAAAATGACAAGACAATATAAGACAAAACATGACATGTTCAAACAGTAAACCAACAGAGTCCACCCTAAAAGGTATTTTGTTTAGAAGTAATAACTAGTGGTTACAGGGTTTGTTGAAATGGTACAACCAGCTGTAGCCAACTAACAAGGCAAGTGTTTTTTTCTTTGTGACCAAAACATGATGACGTTCTATTTTTAACTGTGTCCAGACTTTTGACTGGTACTGTATATTTAAGCAATAAGGCCTGAGGAGCTGTGTTATATGGCCAATATTGTGTTCTTAGGCACGACACAACGTGGAGTGACTGGATACAGCCTTTAGTCGTGGTATATTGGCCATATATCACAAACCCTGAGGTGCCTTATTGCTATTATCAACTGGTTATCAACGTGATTAGAGCAGTAAAAATAAATGTTTTGTCATACCCGTGGATACGGTCTGATATACCACGCCTTTCAGCCAATCAGCATTCACCCAGTTTATATATATATATATATATATATATATATATATATATATATATATATATATATATATATATTCTCTCAACCAGCTTCACCTGGAATGTTTTTCCAACTCTTGATATATATCTATATAGATATATAGATATATATCAAGACTGTTGGAAAACATTCCAGGTGAAGCTGGTTTTTATATATATATATATATATATATATATATATATATATATATATATATATTCTTCAAAGTTACCTGGAATGTTTTTCCAACTCTTGATATATATCTATATAGATATATAGATATATATCAAGACTGTTGGAAAAACATTCCAGGTGAAGCTGGTTGAGAGAATGCCAAGAGTGTGCAAAGCTGTCATCAAGGAAAAGGGTGGCTACGTTGAATAATACATATTTAAAATATATTTTGATTTGTTTAACACTGTTTTGGTTAATACACGATTCCATATGTGTTATTTTCATAGTTGCAATGTCTTCACTGTTATTCTACAATGTAGAAAATAGTAAATTTAAAGAAAAACCCTTGAATGAATAGGTGTGTCCTAACTTTGGACTGGTACTCTATATACATGGTGTGTATAGACAGTATATAAATAGAAAATGTGAGTACAGCAGTAGTTATAAAGGATGAGCCTTGACTAGAATACAGTATATAGACATGAAGTAGGTAAACCAGTATGTAAACACGATTAAAGTGGCCAGTGTTCCATGACTATGTACATAGGACAGCAGTCTCTAAGGTGCAGGGTAGAGTACCGGGTGGTAGCCGGATAGTGACAGTGTCTGAGTTCAGGGTAGAGTACCGGGTGGAAGCCGGATAGTGACAGTGTCTGAGTTCAGGGTAGAGTACCGGGTGGTAGCCGGATAGTGACAGTGTCTGAGTTCAGGGTAGAGTACCGGGTGGTAGCTGGATAGTGACAGTGTCTGAGTTCAGGGTAGAGTACCGGGTGGTAGCCGGATAGTGACAGTGTGAGTTCAGGTTAGAGTACCGGTTGGTAGCTGGATAGTGACAGTGTCTGAGTTCAGGGTAGAGTACCGGGTGGAAGCCGGATAGTGACAGTGTCTGAGTTCAGGGTAGAGTACCGGGTGGTAGCCGGATAGTGACAGTGTCTGAGTTCAGGGTAGAGTACCGGGTGAGTAGCTGGATAGTGACAGTGTCTGAGTTCAGGGTAGAGTACCGGGTGGTACCGGATAGTGACAGTGTGAGTTCAGGTTAGGACCCGGTTGGTAGCTGGATAGTGACAGTGTCTGAGTTCAGGGTAGACCCGGGTGGAACGGATAGTGACAGTGTCTGAGTTCAGGGTAGAGTACCGGGTGGTAGCCGGATAGTGACAGTGTCTGAGTTCAGGGTAGAGTACCGGGTGGTAGCCGGATAGTGACAGTGTCTGAGTTCAGGGTAGAGTACCGGGTGGTAGCTGGATAGTGACAGTGTCTGAGTTCAGGGTAGAGTACCGGGTGGTAGCTGGATAGTGACAGTGTCTGAGTTCAGGGCAGAGTACCGGTGGTAGCCGGATAGTGACAGTGTGAGTTCAGGTTAGAGTACCGGTTGGTAGCTGGATAGTGACAGTGTCTGAGTTCAGGTAGAGTACCTGGAAGCCGGATAGTGACAGTGTCTGAGTTCAGGCAGATACCGGGTAGGTAGCCGGGTGACAGTGTCTGAGTTGGACCCGGGTGGTAGCCGGATAGTGACTGACAGTGTCTGAGTTCAGGGTAGATTATGTAATGAAAGCATAAAGGCTGGAATGCCTGAAACATTGATAAGATTAGCCATTCTGTTCTTCAGTGAGAATCCATGTTGAGAGATTTGGTCTGGCTCAGCACTGACAGCTAGTCAGTAAGTTGGCTAACGAACTCTCCATGTTAGTGTTATCCCACAGGAAACAACCAGTGGGGGAAAAAGGACCCAATTGTCATATTTGAGTAAAAGTAAAGATACCTTAATAGAAAATGACTCAAGTAAAAGTGAAAGTCACCCAGTAAAATACTACTTTAGTAAGTCTAAAAGTGTTTGGTTTTAAATATACCTAAGTATCAAAAGTAAAGGTATGAATCATTTCAAATTCCTTATATTAAATAAACCAGACAGCACCATTTAAAAATGTAATTACTTAAAAAAAAACATTCATGATGGCAAGGGGCACACTCCAAGTTTCAGACATATTTTTACAAATGAAACATTTGTGTTTAGTGAGATCCACCAGAGGTAGAGATGACCAGGGATGTTCTCTGTTTAGAGAGTCTCCAGATCAGAGGCAGTAGGGATGACCAGGGATGTTCTCTGTTTAGTGAGTCCGCCAGATCAGAGGCAGTAGGGATGACCAGGGATGTTCTCTGTTAGTGAGTCCGCCAGATCCAGAGGCAGTAGGGATGACCAGGGATGTTCTCTGTTTAGTGAGTCCACCAGATCAGAGGCAGTAGGGATGACCAGGGATGTTCTCTGTTTAGTGAGTCCACAGAGGCAGTAGGGATGACCATGATGTTACACTATGTATTACTAGTAAAACAACAACACAGAGGATGGTTACACTATGTATTACTAGTAAACAACAACACAGAGGATGGTTACACTATGTATTACTAGTAAACAACAACACAGAGGATGGTTACATCTATGTATTACTAGTAAACAACAACACAGAGGATGGTTACACTATGTATTACTAGTAAACAACAACACAGAGGATGGTTACACTATGCATTACTAGTAAACAACAACACAGAGGATGGTTACACTATGTATTACTAGTAAACAACAACACAGAGGATGGTTACACTATGTATTACTAGTAAACAACAACACAGAGGATGGTTACACTATGTATTACTAGTAAACAACAACACAGAGGATGGTTACACTATGTATTACTAGTAAACAACAACACAGAGGATGGTTACACTATGTATTCCTAGTAAACAACAACATGGAGGATGATTACACTATGTATTCCTAGTAAACAACAACACAGAGGATGATTACTATGTATTACTAGTAAACAACAACACAGAGGATGGTTACACTATGTACTAGTAAACAACAACACAGAGGATGATTACACTATGTATTACTAGTAAACAACAACATGGAGGATGGTTACACTATGTATTACTAGTAAAAACAACATGGAGGATGGTTACACTATGTATTCCTAGCAAACAACAACACAGAGGATGGTTACACTATGCATTACTAGTAAACAACAACATGGAGGATGGTTACACTATGTATTACTAGTAAACAACAACATATGGAGGATGGTTACACTATGTATTACTAGTAAACAACAACACAGAGGATGGTTACACTATGTATTACTAGTAAACAACAACATGGAGGATGATTACACTATGTATTGCTAGTAAACAACAACACACACTATGTATTACTAGTAAACAACAACAACATAGAGGATGGTTACACTATGTATTACTAGTACACAACAACACAGAGGATGGTTACACTATGTATTACTAGTAAACAACAACACAGAGGATGGTTACACTATTACTAGTAAACAACAACACAGAGGATGGTTACACTATTACTAGTACACAACAACACAGAGGATGGTTACACTATGTATTACTAGTAAACAACAACACAGAGGATGATTACACTATGTATTACTAGTAAACAACAACACAGAGGATGGTTACACTATTACTAGTACAACAACACAGAGGATGGTTACACTATTACTAGTAAACAACAACACAGAGGATGATTACACTATGTACTACTAGTAAACAACAACACAGAGGATGGTTACACTATGTATTACTAGTAAACAACAACACAGAGGATGGTTACACTATGTATTACTAGTAAACAACAACACAGAGGATGATTACACTATGTATTACTAGTAAAAACAACAACACAGAGGATGGTTACACTATTACTAGTAAACAACAACACAGAGGATGGTTACACTATTACTAGTAAACAACAACACAGAGGATGATTACACTATGTACTACTAGTAAACAACAACACAGAGGATGGTTACACTATGTATTACTAGTAAACAACAACATGGAGGATGGTTACACTATGTATTACTAGTAAACAACAACACAGAGGATGGTTACACTATGTATTACTAGTAAACAACAACACAGAGGATGGTTACACTATTACTAGTAAACAACAACAACACAGAGGATGGTTACACTATGTATTACTAGTAAACAACAACACAGAGGATGGTTACACTATTACTAGTAAACAACAACAACATAGAGGATGGTTACACTATGTATTACTAGTAAACAACAACATGGAAGATGGTTAACTATATTACTAGTAAACAACAACATGGAGGATGGTTACACTATGTATTACATATATATAGTAAATTCTTCCAACAACATGGAGGATGGTTACATACTATGTCATATATTAGTCATATATATATATATCCCAGTAAATGGCAGTCATATACATATCCCATATATCCCAGTCATATAGATGTCCTTTGGCAGTCTATGGCAGTCATATACATATCAGGCAGTCATATTTGCATTTTTTTCCCCATCCAGATTGATTCCCAGCTTTTATGTTATTAGTAAATGCACCCGAAGTTGGACATTGATTGAGATATTGTCTTGAAAAAAATCTGATCTTATTTGGGAGTATTTCTCCCAGTAGAGGAAACATCTCTGTCTCTACCTCCTGTCGTGCAGTGACCACTAACCTCTTCCTTCTTCCTCAAGGGGATTTGGGCTGGAATGTTTTGGCTCTTCGTGTTCTTATCTTGTGACCATGACATACAGTAGGTATTCTAGAACACAGGTGGCATGTACACTCAGTAAGAACTCTTATCTTATCAACGTGTCAGTCAGTTTGTGTGTGTCTGTGTGTCTGTGTGTCTGTTTCTGTGTGTCGTGTGTCTGTGTTTCTGTGTGTCTGTGTGTCTGTGTTTCTGTGTGTCGTGTGTGTCTGTGTGTCTGGTGGTGTGTCTGTGTCTGTGTGTGTCTGTGTGTCTGTGTGTTTCTGTGTGTCTGTTCTGTGTCTGTGTCTGTGTCTGTCCTCTGTGTGTCTGTGTCTGTCTGTGTGTCGGTGTCTGTGTGTGCACCTGTGTGTCTGTGTGTCTGTGTGTCTGTGTCTGTGTGTCTGTGTCTGTGTGTCTGTGTGTGTCTGTGTTTCTGTGTGTCGGTGTTTGTGTCGTGTCTGTGTGTCTGTGTCTGTGTCTGTCTGTGTGTTTCTGTGTGTCTGTCTGTGTCTGTGTCCGTGTCTGTGTGTCGGTGTCTGTGTGTCTGTGTGTCTGTGTGTGTCTGTGTGTGTCTGTGTTTCTGTGTTTCTGTGTGTCATCAGAAAGGGACTAAAAGTTCAGTTACTTGGGTCTCCAGAGATACAGATAAAGTGTTCCATCAGCCGTATCTGGATTCAATGTAGAGATGGCTGGTTGTGTACACAGAAATAGAGTCTATAGAACAGACATTCCCATTCATGTTAATGATGGCATAATAGATTGTGCTTCTATAGTTGTATACCCGTGATCATTGTCCCTCACAGGCCCTATTCAAGTAGGTGCCATTGTCCTGTTGGTCCATGTAACAGGCAGCTGGACCTGGACAAGTCTCAATGAATAACTCTGCCCCAAATGGTACCCTGTTCCATAAGGGCCCTGGTCAATAGTAGTGCACTATATAGGGAATAGGGCTCTGGTCACTAGTAGTGGACTATATAGGGAATATGGTCCTGGTCTAAAGTAGTGCACTATATAGGGAATAGGGTGCCATTGGCCATAGGGCTCTGGTCAAAAGTAGTGCGCTATATAGAGAATAGGGTGCCATAGGGCTCTGGTCAAAAGTAGTGCACTATATGGTGCCATTTGGGAAGCAGTCCATGTCTCTGTCTATTGTATCATCCTGGTTATTCCCCGTTCCTACATAAATTGTTTGTTAGTTTTGGTTACTCTATCCGTGTGTGTGTGTGTGTGTGTGTGTGTGTGTGTGTGTGTGTGTGTGTGTGTGTGTGTGTGTGTGTGTGTGTGTGTGTGTGTGTGTGTGTGTGTGTGTGTGTGTGTGTGTGTGTGTGTGTGTGTGTGTGTGTGTGTGTGTGTGTGTGTGTGAGGAGAGAGAAGCTCTCTATAGCTGAATTCCTAACATTCTCCTGTTCTCTTTCACTCCAGCTGAACAGCAAACACAAAGAATGGGACACACACTCTCTCTACCTTTTCCCCTGTCTCATCATGGATCTCTGTATACATGGCTGTGCTGTGGTAGTCACGTTTAGCTAGCTGGGACTGGGCATCATGTATTATACATGGCTGTGGTAGCCACGTTTAGCTAGCTGTGGTAGTCACGTTTAGCTAGCTGGGACTGTGCATCATGTATTATACATGGCTGTGGTAGTCCACGTTTAGCTAGCTGGGACTGGGCATCATGTATTATACATGGCTGTGGTAGCCACGTTTAGCTAGCTGGGACTGGGCATCATGTATTATACATGGCTGTGGTAGCCACGTTTAGCTAGCTGGGACTGGGCATCATGTATTATACATGCTGTGCTGTGGTAACCACGTTTAGCTAGCTGGGACTGGGCATCATGTATTATACATGCTGTGCTGTGGTAACCACGTTTAGCTAGCTGGGACTGGGCATCATGTATTATACATGGCTGTGCTGTGGTAGCCACGTTTAGCTAGCTGGGACTGGGCATCATGTATTATACATGGCTGTGCTGTGGTAACCACGTTTAGCTAGCTGGGACTGGGCATCATGTATTATACATGGCTGTGCTGTGGTAGCCACGTTTAGCTAGCTGGGACTGGGCATCATGTATTATACATGGCTGTGCTGTGGTAGCCACGTTTAGCTAGCTGGGACTGGGCATCATGTATTATACATGGCTGTGGTAGCCACGTTTAGCTAGCTGGGACTGGGCATCATGTATTATACATGGCTGTGCTGTGGTAGCCACGTTTAGCTAGCTGGGACTGGGCATCATGTATTATACATGGCTGTGCTGTGGTAGTCACGTTTAGCTAGCTGGGACTGGGCATCATGTATTATACATGGCTGTGGTAGCCACGTTTAGCTAGCTGGGACTGGGCATCATGTATTATACAGGCTGTGCTGTGGTAGCCACGTTTAGCTAGCTGGGACTGGGCATCATGTATTATACATGGCTGTGGTAGCCACGTTTAGCTAGCTGGGACTGGGCATCATGTATTATACATGGCTGTGGTAGCCACGTTTAGCTAGCTGGGACTGGGCATCATGTATTATACATGGCTGTGCTGTGGTAGCCACGT
>NW_025751342.1:5000-15630 GCF_021184085.1 Oncorhynchus gorbuscha
GGAGGACTCACTAAACAGAGAACATCCCTGGTCATCCCTACTTTACTATGGTCCTTCTGTAGCTCAGTTGGTAGAGCATGGCGCTTGTAACGCCAGGGTAGTGGGTTCGATCCCCGGGACCACCCATACGTAGAATGTATGCACACATGACTGTAAGTCGCTTTGGATAAAAGCGTCTGCTAAATGGCATATATACTATCTTTAAATGTAACATGGAAAATAAAATGGTGCCGTCTGGTTTGCTTAATATAAGGAATTTGAAATGATTTATACTTTTACTTTTTCTACTTAAGTATATTTATAATTTAAAACCAAATGCTATTAGATGTTTACTCAAGTAGCATTTTACTGAGTGACTCAGGTATGACAAGTATGACAATTGGATTCTTTATCGACCACTGCCATTGTATCCAAACATGACCAAGAATCCTGAAAGCTGTGCATGTATTCTAACAATAGCTTTATTCAATGTGTTACACCATTTAAATAGCTGCATGTATTCTGAATGAACCAACTAGGCTAGAATATCCCCAAGACAGATCTCTCTCTCTCTCTGTCTCTGTCTCTGTCTCTGTCTCTCTCTCTCTCTCTCTCTCTCTCTCTCTCTCTCTCTCTCTCTCTCTCTCTCTCTCTCTCTCTCTCTCTCTCTCTCTCTCTCTCTCTCTCTCTCTCTCTCACAGAGTCCAAACTATTGTCTTACTCCTTCCAACCTGCAGCACAACATACAACGTCGGATTGTCACTTCGTGTAAATCCCTGATAACAACTGAACCATGTCAGGTAGAAAACAGACGCATTGTCTTGACTCGTCGCGGCAGAAATGGTCAAAAATGATCTTCGCGATCGGGGTGGTGCCTGGCTGGCTGACATGGGGGAGACTGGGCATCACACAGGCCTTCTACTCAAACTGCCTAGCTATCATCCTGCGACACTAAGATTTTAATCCCCGCCAACGGTATCAGGAGCAGGGGATTTATCTCGCCGAGGCTGCAGCTTGGTCGCCCTCGACAACCTCAACGTGCCTTTAGTCTGGGCTACAATCATTGTTTTCTCTGTAGAACTCTTTCTCTGTAGAACTGAATATAATAAACAGAAACTAGCTCATGTTTGTAAGCCTATAGTCTACCAAGGAACCTCCAGCGGCGACAAGTTAGACTAGGTATGTGGTGCTGAAATGGACAGCGCCCTTTGTTCGCCTATTGACCGAACACAATGGCTATTCCGCGCTAGACAGCCAGCCAGCCCGTCGGGCTGCCAGCCCCGCCAGGTGGGAGTCTTACCGGAAGGTGGGGATACCATTCCCCTGGTGGTCAGTACCGGACATGCTCTCTCTCTGTCTCTCTCTCTTTTTCCCGCAGCCAGTGAACTCAGAGGCGGAAGGAAGCTCTAGCTGCAGGACCTCCTTTTGTCTTCGCGTGCAGCGCAGTCAGAGCAGTTCAGTGTGTGTGTTTGTGTGTGTGTGTGGTGTGTGTGACAGAAGCTGTGATGGCTGTCAAAACGGCGCTGTTCAATTCATCACCACACGTAGCCTAATAGTCTACCTGACCGTCACCGGTTCAGGTGATGAGGGCAGCCTAGAGAGATATAACTGCGTAGCCTATTTTAGGAACAGCCTAGCTGACGTCACTGCACTGCAGAACAGAGTAAGCTACAATTGCGATCTGCTCTACTTTTAATCAACATAAACATGGGCGATTTTTTTTCTTCTTCAGTTTTCACCTACCTTTCCATTCTTCTGACCGGAGTGACACTGCCTCCCTGCCGGGTACTCAATCTCCACACCCAGCCCCACATCCTCTCTCTCCCCGGGTGAGCTGACCTGAGAACCGACAGCCCGGACCTCACTGGCCTCACTTGCCGTCTCAGGAACGTCGCCATCGGTGTGGTCGAGGAGCCTGTCTCGGCTGACGCTCCTGGGAGTCCTGGTTCCTCTCCTTCCCGCGGCAAAGTTATCACAGTCTACAGTCTTGCTGTCGTAGGCGCCATCCGCCGAGGAAAACATCCCGTAGGATTTCCGTTGGTTCGGCCCGGTTGTAATTGTTCCTGCCAGGTAGACCGGCAGCTCGTTCTCCCGGTTCCACTGCCTCCTGCAGTCAGACATGATAACGACCGTGTGTCTGTAGCCTTTCTACTCACATTAATAACAACAACTGTTGATGTGAAAAAGGTTTGAGATTAGATCGGTTAAACGGGACAGTCTTTTTACTCCGTTATCGACGGTCTCGCGCTACAAGGCACCTGTGTTTTCGGTGCGACGTGAACTTTGATGCGTGTCTCGAGGAGAGGACGATTATGATGATGATGATGATGATGATGATGATGTAGTGCTCTAGTTTCTATCGGAGCCAGGGGGGAGAGAGAGAGGGGGGGCAGAGAGAGATGTAGAGAGAATGAGTTCTGCAGACAACCCCACCTCCTTCTCTCCTCCTTCCCTCTCTCTTTACACCTCCTTCTCTCCTCCCTCCCTCTCTCTTTACACCTCCTTCTCTCCTCCCTCCCTCTCTCTTTACACCTCCTTCTCTCCTCCTTCCCTCTCTCTTTACCCCTCCTTCTCTCCTCCCTCTCTCTTTACCCCTCCTTCTCTCCTCCCTCTCTCTTTACACCTCCTTCTCTCCTCCTTCCCTCTCTCTTTACACCTCCTTCTCTCCTCCTTCCCTCTCTCTTTACACCTCCTTCTCTCCTCCCTCTCTCTTTACCCCTCCTTCTCTCCTCCCTCTCTCTTTACCCCTCCTTCTCTCCTCCCTCTCTCTTTACACCTCCTTCTCTCCTCCTTCCCTCTCTCTTTACACCTCCTTCTCTCCTCCTTCCCTCTCTCTTTACACCTCCTTCTCTCCTTCCCTCTCTCTTTACACCTCCTTCTCTCCTCCCTCTCTCTTTACCCCTCCTTCTCTCCTCCCTCTCTCTTTACCCCTCCTTCTCTCCTCCTCCTCTCTACACCTCCTTCTCTCCTCCTTCCCTCTCTCTTTACACCTCCTTCTCTCCTCCTTCCCTCTCTCTTTACACCTCCTTCTCTCCTTCCCTCTCTCTTTACACCTCCTTCTCTCCTCCCTCCCTCTCTCTTTACACCTCCTTCTCTCCTCCCTCCCTCTCTCTTTACACCTCCTTCTCTCCTCCTTCCCTCTCTCTTTACCCCTCCTTCTCTCCTCCCTCTCTCTTTACCCCTCCTCTCCTCCCTCTCTCTTTACACCTCCTTCTCTCCTCCTTCCCTCTCTCTTTACACCTCCTTCTCTCCTCCTTCCCTCTCTCTTTACACCTCCTTCTCTCCTCCCTCTCTCTTTACCCCTCCTTCTCTCCTCCCTCTCTCTTTACCCCTCCTTCTCTCCTCCCTCTCTCTTTACACCTCCTTCTCTCCTCCTTCCCTCTCTCTTTACACCTCCTTCTCTCCTCCTTCCCTCTCTCTTTACACCTCCTTCTCTCCTTCCCTCTCTCTTTACACCTCCTTCTCTCCTCCCTCTCTCTTTACCCCTCCTTCTCTCCTCCCTCTCTCTTTACCCCTCCTTCTCTCCTCCCTCTCTCTTTACACCTCCTTCTCTCCTCCTTCCCTCTCTCTTTACACCTCCTTCTCTCCTCCTTCCCTCTCTCTTTACACCTCCTTCTCTCCTTCCCTCTCTCTTTACACCTCCTTCTCTCCTCCTTCCCTCTCTCTTTACACCTCCTTCTCTCCTCCTTCCCTCTCTCTTTAGACCTCCTTCTCTCCTCCTTCCCTCTCTCTTTACACCTCCTTCTCTCCTCCTTCCCTCTCTCTTTACACCTCCTTCTCTCCTTCCCTCTCTCTTTACCCCTCCTTCTCTCCTCCCTCTCTCTTTACCCCTCCTTCTCTCCTCCCTCTCTCTTTACACCTCCTTCTCTCCTCCTTCCCTCTCTCTTTACACCTCCTTCTCTCCTCCTTCCCTCTCTCTTTAGACCTCCTTCTCTCCTCCTTCCCTCTCTCTTTACACCTCCTTCTCTCCTCCTTCCCTCTCTCTTTACACCTCCTTCTCTCCTTCCCTCTCTCTTTACCCCTCCTTCTCTCCTCCCTCTCTCTTTACCCCTCCTTCTCTCCTCCCTCTCTCTTTACACCTCCTTCTCTCCTCCTTCCCTCTCTCTTTACACCTCCTTCTCTCCTCCTTCCCTCTCTCTTTACACCTCCTTCTCTCCTTCCCTCTCTCTTTACACCTCCTTCTCTCCTCCCTCTCTCTTTACACCTCCTTCTCTCCTCCTTCCCTCTCTCTTTACACCTCCTTCTCTCCTCCTTCCCTCTCTCTTTACACCTCCTTCTCTCCTCCCTCTCTCTTTACACCTCCTTCTCTCCTCCTTCCCTCTCTCTTTACACCTCCTTCTCTCCTCCTTCCCTCTCTCTTTACACCTCCTTCTCTCCTCCTTCCCTCTCTCTTTACACCTCCTTCTCTCCTCCCTCTCTCTTTACACCTCCTTCTCTCCTCCTTCCCTCTCTCTTTACACCTCCTTCTCTCCTCCCTCTCTCTTTACACCTCCTTCTCTCCTCCCTCTCTCTTTACACCTCCTTCTCTCCTCCTTCCCTCTCTCTTTACACCTCCTTCTCTCCTCCTTCCCTCTCTCTTTACACCTCCTTCTCTCCTCCCTCTCTCTTTACCCCTCCTTCTCTCCTCCTTCCCTCTCTCTTTACACCTCCTTCTCTCCTCCTTCCCTCTCTCTTTACACCTCCTTCTCTCCTCCCTCTCTCTTTACACCTCCTTCTCTCCTCCTTCCCTCTCTCTTTACACCTCCTTCTCTCCTCCTTCCCTCTCTCTTTACACCTCCTTCTCTCCTTCCCTCTCTCTTTACACCTCCTTCTCTCCTCCCTTTCTCTTTACACCTCCTTCTCTCCTCCTTCCCTCTCTCTTTACACCTCCTTCTCTCCTCCTTCCCTCTCTCTTTACACCTCCTTCTCTCCTCCCTCTCTCTTTACACCTCCTTCTCTCCTCCTTCCCTCTCTCTTTACACCTCCTTCTCTCCTCCTTCCCTCTCTCTTTACACCTCCTTCTCTCCTCCTTCCCTCTCTCTTTACACCTCCTTCTCTCCTCCCTCTCTCTTTACACCTCCTTCTCTCCTCCTTCCCTCTCTCTTTACACCTCCTTCTCTCCTCCCTCTCTCTTTACACCTCCTTCTCTCCTCTCTCCCTCTCACCCCTCCTTCTCTCCTCCCTCTCTCTTTACACCCCTTTCTCCCCCCCTCTTTCTCCCTCTCTCTCTCCCCTCTCACCCCTCTCTCTCCTCTCTCTTTTACCCCCTTTCTCCCTCTCTCTTTTCACCCCTTTCTCCCTCTCTCTCTCCCCTCTCACCCCTCTTTCTCCCTCTCTCTCCCTCTCTCTTTACACCGCTTTCTCCCTCTCACCCCTCTTTCTCCCCCTCTCTCTTCCACTCTCTTTACCCCCCTTTCTCCCTCTCTCTCTCCCCTCTCACCCCTCTTTCTCCCCCTCTCTCTTCCACTCTCTTTACCCCCTTTCTCCCTCTCTCTTTTCACCCCTTTCTCCCTCTCTCTCTCCCCTCTCACCCCTCTTTCTCCCCTCTCTCTCCCTCTCTCTTTATACCCCTTTCTCCCTCTCTCTCTTCCCTCTCACCTCTCTTTCTCCCCCTCTCTCTTCCACTCTCTTTACCCCCCTTTCTCCCTCTCTCTTTACACCCCTTTCTCCCCTCTCTCTCTCCCTCTCACCCCTCTTTCTCCCTCTCTCTCTCCCCTCTCACCCCTCTTTCTCCCCCTCTCTCTTCCACTCTCTTTACACCCCTTTCTCCCTCTCTCTCTCCCCTCTCACCCCTCTTTCTCCCCCTCTCTCTTCCACTCTCTTTACCCCCTTTCTCCCTCTCTCTTTACACCCCTTTCTCCCTCTCTCTCTCCCCTCTCACCCCTCTTTCTCCCCCTCTCTCTCCCCTCTCTTTACACCCCTTTCTCCCTCTCTCTCTCCCCTCTCACCCCTCTTTCTCTCCTCTCTCTTCCACTCTCTTTACCCCCCTTTCTCCCCCTCTCTCTCCCCTCTCTTTACACCCCTTTCTCCCTCTCTCTCTCCCCTCTCACCCCTCTTTCTCTCCTCTCTCTCCACTCTCTTTACCCCCCCTTTCTCCCCCTCTCTCTCCCCTCTCTTTACACCCCTTTCTCCCTCTCTCTCTCCCCTCTCACCCCTCTTTCTCTCCTCTCTCTTCCACTCTCTTTACCCCCTTTCTCCCCTCTCTCTTCCACTCTCTTTACCCCCTTTCTCCCCCTCTCTCTCCCCTCTCTTTACACCCCTTTCTCCCTCTCTCTCCCCTCTCACCCCTCTTTCTCTCCTCTCTCTTCCACTCTCTTTACCCCCTTTCTCCCCCTCTCTCTCCCCTCTCTTTACACCCCTTTCTCCCTCTCTCTCTCCCCTCTCACCCCTCTTTCTCTCCTCTCTCTTCCACTCTCTTTACCCCCTTTCTCCCCCTCTCTCTCCCCTCTCACCCCTCTTTCTCCCCGCTCTCTTCCACTCTCTTTACCCCCTCCCTCTATCAAACTCTCTCTTTCTCTCTGAATCTCCCCTCCTTCCCCCTCTCACCCCTCTCTCTAATAGAATGGTTGTTGATAGGCTGACATCAAAACATCCAGGGATTAACTGGTGACCCACATCTGGAATGGACAAAAACAGATTTCTAAATGCTCTGTCTTGTGCCTCTGTGTGTGTGTGTGTGTGTGTGTGTGTGTGTGTGTGTGTGTGTGTGTGTGTGTGTGTGTGTGTGTGTGTGTGTGTGTGTGTGTGTGTGTGTGTGTGTGTGTGTGTGTGTGTGTGTGTGTGTGTGTGTGTGTGTGTTTACATTTAATGTATTCTATTTACATGTTATGTGTGTTTATTAGGGATCCCAATTAGCTTCTGCCAAGACAGGAATGTGTATTTGTTTGTCTTTATTAGGGATCCCAATTAGCTTCTGCCAAGACAGGAATGTGTATTTGTTTGTCTTTAGGGATCCCAATAGGGCCATCCCCCAATTAGCTGCTGCCAAGACAGGAATGTGTATTTGTGTGTCTTTATTAGGGATCCCAATTAGCTGCTGCCAAGACAGGAATGTGTATTTGTGTGTCTTTATTAGGGATCCCAATTAGCTGCTGCCAAGACAGGAATGTGTATTTGTGTGTCTTTATTAGGGATCCCAATTAGCTGCTGCCAAGACAGGAATGTGTATTTGTGTGTCTTTATTAGGGATCCCAATTAGCTGCTGCCAAGACAGGAATGTGTATTTGTGTGTCTTTATTAGGGATCCCAATTAGCTGCTGCCAAGACAGGAATGTGTATTTGTGTGTCTTTATTAGGGATCCCAATTAGCTGCTGCCAAGACAGGAATGTGTATTTGTGTGTCTTTATTAGGGATCCCAATTAGCTGCTGCCAAGACAGGAATGTGTATTTGTGTGGGATCCCAATTAGCTGCTGCCAAGACAGGAATGTGTATTTGTGTGTCTTTATTAGGGATCCCAATTAGCTGCTGCCAAGACAGGAATGTGTATTTGTGTGTCTTTATTAGGGATCCCAATTAGCTGCTGCCAAGACAGGAATGTGTATTTGTGTGTTTTTATCCCAATTAGCTGCTGCCAAGACAGGAATGTGTATTTGTGTCTTTATTAGGGATCCCAATTAGCTGCTGCCAAGACAGGAATGTGTATTTGTGTCTTTATTAGGGATCCCAATTAGCTGCTGCCAAGACAGGAATGTGTATTTGTGTATCTTTATTAGGATCCCATGTGTAAGACAGGAATTTGTGTGTCTTTATTAGGGATCCCAATTAGCTGCTGCCAAGACAGGAATGTGTATTTGTGTCTTTATTAGGGATCCCAATTAGCTGCTGCCAAGACAGGAATGTGTATTTGTGTCTTTATTAGGGATCCCAATTAGCTGCTGCCAAGACAGGAATGTGTATTTGTGTCTTTATTAGGGATCCCAATTAGCTGCTGCCAAGACAGGAATGTGTATTTGTGTGTCTTTATTAGGGATCCCAATTAGCTGCTGCCAAGACAGGAATGTGTATTTGTGTCTTTTAGGGATCCCAATAGGGATCCCAATTAGCTGCTGCCAAGACAGGAATGTGTATTTGTGTCTTTATTAGGGATCCCAATTAGCTGCTGCCAAGACAGGAATGTGTATTTGTGTGTCTTTATTAGGGATCCCAATTAGCTGCTTTGTTGTGTCTTTATTAGGGATCCCAATTAGCTGCTGCCAAGACAGGAATGTGTATTTGTGTCTTTATTAGGGATCCCAATTAGCTGCTGCCAAGACAGGAATGTGTATTTGTGTGTCTTTATTAGGGATCCCAATTAGCTGCTGCCAAGACAGGAATGTGTATTTGTGTGTCTTTATTAGGGATCCAATTAGCTGCTGCCAAGACAGGAATGTGTAAGACAGGAATGTGTATTTGTGTCTTTATTAGCCCAATTAGCTGCTGCCAAGACAGGAATGTGTATTTGTGTCTTTATTAGGGATCCCAATTAGCTGCTGCCAAGACAGGAATGTGTATTTGTGTGTCTTTATTAGGGATCCCAATTAGCTGCTGCCAAGACAGGAATGTGTATTTGTGTCTTTATTAGGGATCCAAGCTGCTGCCAAGACAATGTGTATTTGAATGTGTATTTGTGTGTATTTGTGTCTTTATTAGGGATCCCAATTAGCTGCTGCCAAGACAGGAATGTGTATTTGTGTGTCTTTATTAGGGATCCCAATTAGCTGCTGCCAAGACAGGAATGTGTATTTGTGTGTCTTTATTAGGGATCCCAATTAGCTGCTGCCAAGACAGGAATGTGTATTTGTGTCTTTATTAGGGATCCCAATTAGCTGCTGCCAAGACAGGAATGTGTATTTGTGTCTTTATTAGGGATCCCAATTAGCTGCTGCCAAGACAGGAATGTGTATTTGTGTGTCTTTATTAGGGATCCCAATTAGCTGCTGCCAAGACAGGAATGTGTATTTGTGTCTTTATTAGGGATCCCAATTAGCTGCTGCCAAGACAGGAATGTGTATTTGTGTCTTTATTAGGGATCCCAATTAGCTGCTGCCAAGACAGGAATGTGTATTTGTGTGTCTTTATTAGGGATCCCAATTAGCTGCTGCCAAGACAGGAATGTGTATTTGTGTGTCTTTATTAGGGATCCCAATTAGCTGCTGCCAAGACAGGAATGTGTATTTGTGTGTCTTTATTAGGGATCCCAATTAGCTGCTGCCAAGACAGGAATGTGTATTTGTGTGTCTTTATTAGGGATCCCAATTAGCTGCTGCCAAGACAGGAATGTGTATTTGTGTCTTTATTAGGGATCCCAATTAGCTGCTGCCAAGACAGGAATGTGTATTTGCTTTATTAGGGATCCCAATTGCTGCAAGACAGGAATGTGTATTTGTGTCTTTATTAGGGATCCCAATTAGCTGCTGCCAAGACAGGAATGTGTATTTGTGTGTCTTTATTAGGGATCCCAATTAGCTGCTGCCAAGACAGGAATGTGTATTTGTGTGTCTTTATTAGGGATCCCAATTAGCTGCTGCCAAGACAGGAATGTGTATTTGTGTCTTTATTAGGGATCCCAATTAGCTGCTGCCAAGACAGGAATGTGTATTTGTTTGTCTTTATTAGGGATCCCAATTAGCTGCTGCCAAGACAGGAATGTGTATTTGTGTGTCTTTATTAGGGATCCCAATTAGCTGCTGCCAAGACAGGAATGTGTATTTGTGTCTTTATTAGGGATCCCAATTAGCTGCTGCCAAGACAGGAATGTGTATTTGTGTGTCTTTATTAGGGATCCCAATTAGCTGCTGCCAAGACAGGAATGTGTATTTGTTTGTCTTTATTAGGGATCCCAATTAGCTGCTGCCAAGACAGGAATGTGTATTTGTGTGTCTTTATTAGGGATCCCAATTAGCTGCTGCCAAGACAGGAATGTGTATTTGTGTGTCTTTATTAGGGATCCCAATTAGCTGCTGCCAAGACAGGAATGTGTATTTGTGTGTCTTTATTAGGGATCCCAATTAGCTGCTGCCAAGACAGGAATGTGTATTTGTGTGTCTTTATTAGGGATCCCAATTAGCTGCTGCCAAGACAGGAATGTGTATTTGTGTCTTTATTAGGGATCCCAATTAGCTGCTGCCAAGACAGGAATGTGTATTTGTGTCTTTATTAGGGATCCCAATTAGCTGCTGCCAAGACAGGAATGTGTATTTGTGTCTTTATTAGGGATCCCAATTAGCTGCTGCCAAGACAGGAATGTGTATTTGTGTCTTTATTAGGGATCCCAATTTATTGTGTATTTGTGTCTTTATTAGGGATCCCAATTAGCTGCTGCCAAGACAGGAATGTGTATTTGTGTCTTTATTAGGGATCCCAATTAGCTGCTGCCAAGACAGGAATGTGTATTTGTGTGTCTTTATTAGGGATCCCAATTAGCTGCTGCCAAGACAGGAATGTGTATTTGTGTCTTTATTAGGGATCCCAATTAGCTGCTGCCAAGACAGGAATGTGTATTTGTGTCTTTATTAGGGATCCCAATTAGCTGCTGCCAAGACAGGAATGTGTATTTGTGTCTTTATTAGGGATCCCAATTAGCTGCTGCCAAGACAGGAATGTGTATTTGTGTCTTTATTAGGGATCCCAAGACAGGAATGTGTATTTGTGTCTTTATTAGGGATCCCAATTAGCTGCTGCCAAGACAGGAA
>NW_025751343.1:0-15627 GCF_021184085.1 Oncorhynchus gorbuscha
TACATTTACATTTACATTTAAGTCATTTAGCAGACGCTCTTATCCAGAGCGACTTACAAATTGGTGCATTCACCTTATGACATCCAGTGGAACAGCCACTTTACAATAGTGCATCTACATATTTTAAGGGGGGTGAGAAGGATTACTTTATCCTATCCTAGGTATTCCTTAAAGAGGTGGGGTTTCAGGTGTCTCCGGAAGGTGGTGATTGATTCCGCTGTCCTGGCGTCGTGAGGGAGTTTGTTCCACCATTGGGGAGCCAGAGCAGCGAACAGTTTTGACTGGGCTGAGCGGGAACTGTACTTCCTCAGTGGTAGGGAGGCGAGCAGGCCAGAGGTGGATGAACGCAGTGCCCTTATTTGGGTGTAGGGCCTGATCAGAGCCTGGAGGTACTGAGGTGCCGTTCCCCTCACAGCTCCGTAGGCAAGCACCATGGTCTTGTAGCGGATGCGAGCTTCAACTGGAAGCCAGTGGAGAGAGTGGAGGAGCGGGGTGACGTGAGAGAACTTGGGAAGGTTGAACACCAGACGGGCTGCGGCGTTCTGGATGAGTTGTAGGGGTTTAATGGCACAGGCAGGGAGCCCAGCCAACAGCGAGTTGCAGTAATCCAGACGGGAGATGACAAGTGCCTGGATTAGGACCTGTGCCGCTTCCTGTGTGAGGCAGGGTCGTACTCTGCGGATGTTGTAGAGCATGAACCTACAGGAACGGGCCACCGCCTTGATGTTAGTTGAGAACGACAGGGTGTTGTCCAGGATCACGCCAAGGTTCTTAGCGCTCTGGGAGGAGGACACAATGGAGTTGTCAACCGTGATGGCGAGATCATGGAACGGGCAGTCCTTCCCCGGGAGGAAGAGCAGCTCCGTCTTGCCGAAGTTCAGCTTGAGGTGGTGATCCGTCATCCACACTGATATGTCTGCCAGACATGCAGAGATGCGATTCGCCACCTGGTCATCAGAAGGGGGAAAGGAGAAGATTAATTGTGTGTCGTCTGCATAGCAATGATAGGAGAGACCATGTGAGGTTATGACAGAGCCAAGTGACTTGGTGTATAGCGAGAATAGGAGAGGGCCTAGAACAGAGCCCTGGGGGACACCAGTGGTGAGAGCGCATGGTGAGGAGACAGATTCTCGCCACGCCACCTGGTAGGAGCGACCTGTCAGGTAGGACGCAATCCAAGCGTGGGCCACGCCGGAGATGCCCAACTCGGAGAGGGTGGAGAGGAGGATCTGATGGTTCACAGTATCGAAGGCAGCCGATAGGTCTAGAAGGATGAGAGCAGAGGAGAGAGAGTTAGCTTTAGCGGTGCGGAGCGCCTCCGTGATACAGAGAAGAGCAGTCTCAGTTGAATGACTAGTCTTGAAACCTGACTGATTTGGATCAAGAAGGTCATTCTGAGAGAGATAGCGGGAGAGCTGACCAAGGACGGCACGTTCAAGAGTTTTGGAGAGAAAAGAAAGAAGGGATACTGGTCTGTAGTTGTTGACATCGGAGGGATCGAGTGTAGGTTTTTTCAGAAGGGGTGCAACTCTCGCTCTCTTGAAGACGGAAGGGACGTAGCCAGCGGTCAGGGATAAGTTGATGAGCGAGGTGAGGTAAGGGAGAAGGTCTCCGGAAATGGTCTGGAGAAGAGAGGAGGGGATAGGGTCAAGCGGGCAGGTTGTTGGGCGGCCGGCCGTCACAAGACGCGAGATTTCATCTGGAGAGAGAGGGGAGAAAGAGGTCAGAGCACAGGGTAGGGCACTGTGAGCAGAACCAGCGGTGTCGTTTGACTTAGCAAACGAGGATCGGATGTCGTCGACCTTCTTTTCAAAATGGTTGACGAAGTCATCTGCAGAGAGGGAGGAGGGGGGAGGGGGAGGAGGATTCAGGAGGGAGGAGAAGGTGGCAAAGAGCTTCCTAGGGTTAGAGGCAGATGCTTGGAATTTAGAGTGGTAGAAAGTGGCTTTAGCAGCAGAGACAGAGGAGGAAAATGTAGAGAGGAGGGAGTGAAAGGATGCCAGGTCCGCAGGGAGGCGAGTTTTCCTCCATTTCCGCTCGGCTGCCCGGAGCCCTGTTCTGTGAGCTCGCAATGAGTCGTCAAGCCACGGAGCGGGAGGGGAGGACCGAGCCGGCCTGGAAGATAGGGGACATAGAGAGTCAAAGGATGCAGAAAGGGAGGAGAGGAGGGTTGAGGAGGCAGAATCAGGAGATAGGTTGGAGAAGGTTTGAGCAGAGGGAAGAGATGATAGGATGGAAGAGGAGAGAGTAGCGGGGAGAGAGAGCGAAGGTTGGGACGGCGCGATACCATCCGAGTAGGGGCAGTGTGGGAAGTGTTGGATGAGAGCGAGAGGGAAAAGGATACAAGGTAGTGGTCGGAGACTTGGAGGGGAGTTGCAATGAGGTTAGTGGAAAAACAGCATCTAGTAAAGATGAGGTCGAGCGTATTGCCTGCCTTGTGAGTAGGGGGAAGGTGAGAGGGTGAGGTCAAAAGAGGAGAGGAGTGGAAAGAAGGAGGCAGAGAGGAATGAGTCAAAGGTAGACGTGGGGAGGTTAAAGTCGCCCAGAACTGTGAGAGGTGAGCCATCCTCAGGAAAGGAGCTTATCAAGGCATCAAGCTCATTGATGAACTCTCCGAGGGGACCTGGAGGGCGATAAATGATAAGGATGTTAAGCTTGAAAGGGCTGGTAACTGTGACAGCATGAAATTCAAAGGAGGCGATAGACAGATGGGTAAGGGGAGAAAGAGAGAATGACCACTTGGGAGAGATAAGGATCCCGATGCCACCACCCCGCTGACCAGAAGCTCTCGGGTGTGCGAGAACACGTGGGCGGACGAAGAGAGAGCAGTAGGAGTAGCAGTGTTATCTGTGGTGATCCATGTTTCTGTCAGTGCCAAGAAGTCGAGGGACTGGAGGGAGGCATAGGCTGAGATGAACTCTGCCTTGTTGGCTGCAGATCGGCAGTTCCAGAGGCTACCGGAGACCTGGAACTCCACGTGGGTCGTGCGCGCTGGGATCACCAGATTAGGGTGGCAGCGGCCACGCGGTGTGGAGCGTTTGTATGGTCTGTGCAGAGAGGAGAGAACAGGGATAGACAGACACATAGTTGACAGGCTACAGAAGAGGCTACGCTAATGCAAGGAGATTGGAATGACAAGTGGACTACACGTCTCAAATGTTCAGAAAGTTAAGCTTACGTAGCAAGAATCTTATTGACTAAAATGATTAAAATGATACAGTACTGCTGAAGTAGGCTAGCTGGCAGTGGCTGCGTTGTTGACTTTGTAGGCTAGCTGGCAGTGGCTGCGTTGTTGACACTACACTAATCAAGTTGTTCCGTTGAGTGTAATAGTTTCTACAGTGCTGCTATTCGGGGGCTAGCTGGCTAGCTAGCAGTGTTGATTACGTTACGTTGCGTTAAAAGAACGACAACAATTATCTTTGATACACAGACGGCTATGTAGCTAGCTATGTAGCTAGCTACGATCAAACAAATCAAACCGTTATGCTGTAATGAAATGAAATGAAAAATGTGATACTACCTGTGGAGCGAAGCGGAATGCGACCGAGTTGTTGAGTGCGGAAGTTCTATTCAGTAGACGTTGGCTAGCTGTTGGCTAGCTAGCAGTGTCTCCTACGTGCTAGGACGCACAAATAGCTGGCTAGGCTAACCTCAGTAAATTAAGATAATCACTCTAAGACTACACGCTCTAAACTACACAATTATCTTGGATAACGAAGACAGCAAAGACAACTATGTAGCTAGCTAACACTACACTAATCAAGTCGTTCAGTTGAGTGTAATAGTTTCTACAGTGCTGCTATTCGGTAGACGGTGGACGTATACTAGCTGGCTAGCTGCTGGGCAGATAGCAGTGTAGACTACGTTAGGACGACGAAATACAAGTTGCAATAGAAGTGCTGACTGTTTCACTATGTTGTCCTCTTTCTTTTCCTTTTTCTTCTGTCCTTCTTTGTCCTTATTTTGTCTTCTTTCTTCTGTTAACTAGATATTTTTTGTTGTATATAGAGGGAGTGTGTAGGCTAGCTGACTGTTAGAGCCATATAGAGGGAGGCTAGCTGACTGTTAGAGACATATAGAGGGAGGTGTAGGCTAGCTGGCTGTTAGAGCCATATAGAGGAGGTGTGGGCTAGCTGACTGCTAGAGCCATATAGAGGAGGTGTAGGCTAGCTGACTGTTAGAGCCATATAGAGGGAGGTGTAGGCTAGCTGACTGTTAGAGCCATATAGAGGGAGTTGTAGGCTAGCTGGCTGTTAGAGCCATATAGAGGGAGGCTAGCTGGCTGTTAGAGCCTTATAGAGGGAGGCTAGCTGACTGTTAGAGCCATACAGAGGGAGGCTAGCTGGCTGTTAGAGCCATATAGGGGGAGGTGTAGACTAGCTGACTGTTAGAGCCATATAGAGGGAGGCTAGCTGACTGTTAGAGCCATATAGAGGGAGGTGTAGGCTAGCTGACTGTTAGAGCCATGTAGAGGGAGGTGTAGGCTAGCTGACTGTTAGAGCCATATAGAGGGAGGTGTAGGCTAGCTGGTTGTTAGAGCCATATAGAAGGAGGCTAGCTGGCTGTTAGAGCCATATAGAGGGAGGCTAGCTGACTGTTAGAGCCATATAGAGGGAGTTGTAGGCTAGCTGGCTGTTAGAGCCATATAGAGGGAGGTGTAGGCTAGCTGACTGTTAGAGCCATATAGAGGGAGTTGTAGGCTAGCTGACTGTTAGAGCCATATAGAGGGAGGTGTAGGTTAGCTGACTGTTAGAGCCATATAGAGGGAGGTGTAGGCTAGCTGACTGTTAGAGCCATATAGAGTGAGGCTAGCTGACTGTTAGAGCCATATAGAGGGAGGTGTAGGCTAGCTGGCTGTTAGAGCCATATAGAGGGAGGTGTAGGCTAGCTGGCTGTTAGAGCCATATAGAGGGAGGTGTAAGCTAGCTGACTGTTAGAGCCATATAGAGGGAGATGTAGGCTAGCTGACTGTTAGAGCCATATAGAGGAAGGCTAGCTGGCTGTTAGAGCCATAAAGAGGGAGGTGTAGGCTAGCTGACTATTAGAGCCATATAGAGGGAGGCTAGCTGACTGTTAGAGCCATATAGAGGGAGTTGTAGGCTAGCTGACTGTTAGAGCCATATAGAGGGAGGCTAGCTGACTGTTAGAGCCATATAGAGGGAGGTGTAGGCTAGCTGACTGTTAGAGCCATATAGAGGGAGGTGTAGACTAGCTGACTGTTAGAGCCATATAGAGGGAGGTGTAGGCTAGCTGACTGTTAGAGCCATATAGAGGGAGGTGTAAGCTAGCTGACTGTTAGAGCCATATAGAGGGAGATGTAATGTCATACCAGGTCTCGATGAGGGGACTACAGCCAGGATTCATACCAGGTCTCGATGAGGGGACTACAGCCAGGATTCATACCAGGTCTCGATGAGGGGACTACAGCCAGGATTCATACCAGGTCTCTATGAGGGGACTACAGCCAGGATTCATACCAGGTCTCTATGAGGGGACCACAACCAGGAATCATACCAGGTCTCTATGAGGGACTACAACCAGGAATCATACCAGGTCTCTATGAGGGGACCACAACCAGGAATCATACCAGGTCTCTATGAGGGGACTACAACCAGGAATCATACCAGATCTCTATGAGGGACTACAGCCAGGATTCATACCAGGTCTCTATGAGGGGACAACAGCCAGGATTCATACCAGGTCTCTATGAGGGGACTACAGCCAGGATTCATACCAGGTCTCTATGAGCGGACTACAGCCAGGATTCATACCAGGTCTCTATGAGGGGACTACAGCCAGGATTCTTACCAGGTCTCTATGAGGGGACTACAGCCAGGAATCATACCAGGTCTCTATGAGGGGACTACAGCCAGGATTCCTACCAGGTCTCTATGAGGGGACTACAGCCAGGATTCATACGAAGTCCCTATGTGATTACTGCAGCCAGGATGCATACCAGGTGTAGGCTAGCTGTGATGCAGTCAGTCTCTCCTCAACTCTTAGCCAAGAGACACTGGCATGTATGGTATTTTTATCAGCCCTCTGATTACAATGAAGAGCAAAATATGCCTCTGTTCTGTGCCAGCTGCAACTTAACTAGGTCTTTCTTAGCAGCATTTGACCACACGGCTGGACAATAATCAAGATATGACAAAACTAGAGCCTGCAGGACTTGCTTTGTGGAGTGTGGTGTCAAAAAAGCAGAACATCTCTTTATTACGGACAGACATGTTCCCATCTTTACAAACATTCAAGCTATATGTTTTGACCCTGACAGTTTACAATCTAAGGCAACACAGAGTAATTTAGTCTCCTCAACTTGTTCAACAGCCACACCATTCATTACCAGATTCAGCTGATGTCTAGAGCTTAGGGAATGATTTGTACCAAATACAATGCTCGTAGTTTTAGAGATGTTGAGGACCAGTTTATTACTGACCACCCATTCCAAAACTGACTGCAACTCTTTGTTAAAGGTTTCAGTGACTTTATTAACTGTGGCTGCTGATGGGTATATGGTTGAATCTTCAGCATACATGGATGGACACACATGCTTTGTTTAATGCCATTGGAATGTCATTGGTAAAAATATAAAAGAGTAGAGGGCCTAGAGAACTGCCCTGTGGTACACCACATCCTATATTTTTGACATTAGAAAATCTTCCATTAAATAAAACCCTCTGAGTTTCTATTTGATAGATGGCTCTGAATCTACATTATGGCAAGTTATTGATTTCATGAACCTGATTTCTAAGGCTACATATATGGGCTCTTTTCAGGCCTTTTCTGGGTAGCTTATCAGAGATAGACATAATATGGAGATGAGGAGACAAAGCAAGATAAAAAATATATGCATTCAGTTGTCGATCAATCAATTGGTGTGGGTGTGTGTGTGTGTGTTTTGGGGTTGAAGCTACAAACCCACAGACTTGGCTCTCACATCTCTTCCAAGCTTCTGATTGGGAGGGTTGACAATGAGCCTGTCATATCGGATGTAAGCAATGCCCCCACTCGCTCTGGCAGCTTTCATGGCCAATAAGCTATTTTCTCTTCTGGTGCACAGCTTCAGGATAATCCTCGTTCCTCTCAAGTTCTTGGCTCTTTCCAGAATTGATACCTTGTCCTTGAACCTCAGGAACTTGATGACTATTGGCCCGGGACAGTCATCCTTAGGAACTTGATGACTATTGGCCCGGGACAGTCATCCTCAGGAACTTGATGACTATTGGCCCGGGACAGTCATCCTCAGGAACTTGGTGACTATTGGCCCGGGACAGTCATCCTCAGGAACTTGATGACTATTGGCCCGGGACAGTCATCCTCAGGAACTTGGTGATTATTGGCCCGGGACAGTCATCCTCAGGAACTTGATGACTATTGGCCCGGGACAGTCATCCTCAGGAACTTGATGATTATTGGCCCGGGACAGTCATCCTCAGGAACTTGATGATTATTGGCCCGGGACAGTCATCCTCAGGAACTTGATGACTATTGGCCCGGGACAGTCATCCTCAGGAACTTGATGACTATTGGCCCGGGACAGTCACCCTCAGGAACTTGATGACTATTGGCCCGGGACAGTCACCCTCAGGAACTTGATGACTATTGGCCCGGGACAGTCATCCTCAGGAACTTGGTGACTATTGGCCCGGGACAGTCATCCTCAGGAACTTGATGACTATTGGCCCGGGACAGTCATCCTCAGGAACTTGGTGATTATTGGCCCGGGACAGTCATCCTCAGGAACTTGATGACTATTGGCCCGGGACAGTCATCCTCAGGAACTTGATGATTATTGGCCCGAGACAGTCATCCTCAGGAACTTGATGACTATTGGCCCGGGACAGTCATCCTCAGGAACTTGATGATTATTGGCCCGGGACAGTCATCCTCAGGAACTTGATGATTATTGGCCCGGGACAGTCATCCTCAGGAACTTGATGACTATTGGCCGGGACAGTCATCCTCAGGAACTTGATGACTATTGGCCCGGGACAGTCACCCTCAGGAACTTGATGACTATTGGCCCGGGACAGTCACCCTCAGGAACTTGATGACTATTGGCCCGGGACAGTCACCCTCAGGAACTTGATGACTATTGGCCCGGGACAGTCACCCTCAGGAACTTGATGACTATTGGCCCGGGACAGTCATCCTCAGGAACTTGATGACTATTGGCCCGGGACAGTCATCCTCAGGAACTTGGTGACTATTGGCCCGGGACAGTCATCCTCAGGAACTTGATGACTATTGGCCCGGGACAGTCATCCTCAGGAACTTGATGACTATTGGCCCGGGACAGTCATCCTCAGGAACTTGATGACTATTGGCCCGGGACAGTCATCCTCAGGAACTTGATGACTATTGGCCCGGGACAGTCATCCTCAGGAACTTGATGACTATTGGCCCGGGACAGTCATCCTCAGGAACTTGATGATTATTGGCCCGGGACAGTCATCCTCAGGAACTTGATGATTATTGGCCCGGGACAGTCATCCTCAGGAACTTGATGACTATTGGCCCGGGACAGTCATCCTCAGGAACTTGATGATTATTGGCCCGGGACAGTCATCCTCAGGAACTTGATGACTATTGGCCCGGGACAGTCATCCTCAGGAACTTGATGATTATTGGCCCGGACAGTCATCCTCAGGAACTTGATGATTATTGGCCCGGGACAGTCATCCTCAGGAACTTGATGACTATTGGCCCGGGACAGTCACCCTCAGGAACTTGATGACTATTGGCCCGGGACAGTCATCCTCAGGAACTTGATGATTATTGGCCCGGGACAGTCATCCTCAGGAACTTGATGATTATTGGCCCGGGACAGTCATCCTCAGGAACTTGATGACTATTGGCCCGGGACAGTCATCCTCAGGAACTTGATGACTATTGGCCCGGGACAGTCACCCTCAGGAACTTGATGACTATTGGCCCGGGACAGTCACCTGAGCCGGAGGTGGGTTTTCCAGTCCTGTGGGCACACTCCACCTCAATCTTCCTGTGGTCCATCTTCATTTTCTCAGAGATCATTTCCCTCACTTTCTCCTCAGAATCCGTCTCATGTGGAGATTTTGTAATTCTGTGTACAACAATGTTGTTCCGCCTTGATTGTCCCTCGAGATAATCTGATTTCTTCGTCATTGTCATCATGGATTCACATACAGAACTGATGTCCTCTCTCAATGACTTACAGATTGCTGTCATCCTGCCATTCTCCTGTTTCACCTCATCGAGCTGACTCTGGGAGAACTGCAAACTCTTCTTCATGTCCTGAACCTCTCTGGTCAGGTCCATCCATTCTATTATTAGTAGAATACACCAGTATCTGGACAAAACACTTACAATTATTTTCTTGATGTTGTCACAACTGCTTATAGGACTTTTTGTTCATTTAAAAGATCCTTCACCTGTGATAGAGAGATCGCTGTCCTTCCACCGGCTTTGGTCTTTGTCATAGTAGCATCGGAGGCTACACGGTTAATCTCCACAATTAAGGACAAGGCAAGTCGCAGCGAAGATAAGGGTATAGGGACTAGCCAGGATCTGGATAGACAGACAGGTGTGATAGTGTAGGGACTAGCCAGGATCTGGATAGACAGACAGGTGTGATAGTGTAGGGACTAGCCAGTCTCTGGACAGGCAGGTGTGATAGTGTAGGGACTAGCCAGTCTCTGGACAGACAGGTGTGACAGTGTAGGTACTAGCAAGAATCTGGACTGACATGCGTGATAGTGTAGGTACCAGCCAGGATCTGGACAGACATGGGTGATAGTGTAGGTACTAGCCAGGATCTGGACAGACAGGTGTGATAGTGTAGGTACCAGCCAGGATCTGGACAGACAGGTGTGATAGTGTAGGTACTAGCCAGGATCTGGACAGACAGGTGTGATAGTGTAGGTACTAGCCAGGATCTGGACAGACAGGTGTGACAGTGTAGTTACTAGCCAGGATCTGGACAGACAGGTGTGATAGTGTAGGTACTAGCAAGGATCTGGACAGACAGGTGTGATAGTGTAGGGACTAGCCAGGATCTGGACAGACAGGGATGATAGTGTAGGTACTAGCAAGGATCTGGACAGACAGGTGTGATAGTGTAGGCACTATCCAGGATCTGGACAGACAGGCGTGACAGTGTAGGGACTAGCCAGGATCTGGACAGACAGGTGCGATAGTGTAGGTACTAGCCATGATCTGACAGACAGGTGTGATGGTGTAGGTACTAGCCAGGATCTGACAGACAGGTGTGATAGTGTAGGTACTAGCCAGGATCTGACAGACAGGTGATAGTGTAGGGCCTAGCTAGGATCTGGACAGACAGGTGTGATAATGTAGCTACTCAACCAGGATCTGGACAGACAGGTATGATAGTGTAGGGACTAGCCAGGATCAACGGACAGGGTGATGGTGTAGGTACTAGCCAGGATCTGGACAGACAGGTGTGATAGTGTAGGTACTAGCCAGGATCTGGACAGACAGGGTGATAGTGTAGGTACTAGCCAGGATCTGGACAGACAGGTGTGACAGTGTAGGTACCAGGCAGGATCTGGACAGACAGGTGTGATAGTGTAGGTACTAGCCAGGATCTGGACAGACAGGTGCGATAGTGTAGGTACTAGCCAGGAGAAAACCAGATGATACCAGGTAAGAGGTAACCAGATGATACCAGGTAAGAGGAAACCAGATGATACCAGGTAAGAGGTAACCAGATGATACCAGGTAAGAGGAAACCAGATGATACCAGGTAAGAGGTTACCAGATGATACCAGGTAAGAGGTTACCAGATGATACCAGGTAAGAGGTAACCAGATGATACCAGGTAAGAGGCAGCCAGTCCCCACAGCAGCACTGAGACCCTCCTGACACCTCCACTAGCAGTTATAAGAGCCTGCTTGGCAACTTGGCAACAAGCCTAACGAGAGCCACACCTTTCGGACTAGCTCGGTTAAAAACAATTACCCACAATCACACTCTGCACCCTGCATGGATCCCCCTCCCCAGCACCACACTCACACCCAGACCCTGCATTCTGGGTCCCCGGCACCCGCGTTAGCACAGAGGAGAGAACAGACAGGCTAGAGAGAGAGAGAGGGACTGTATACGGGGAAATAGACGAGGGAGACGTCTTGAGAGCCTGTAGGGAGTGCAGCCAGCATAGAGGAGAGATTTAGATGGGGAAAAATAAAGGGAGAGAGTGGGGGTACAGAGAGACCAGGGAGACTAATAGAGATGATAAGAGGACTAGGGAGGAGTGGAGGAGAGATGGGCAGTAGTGAACAGAGAGAGCAGAGAGGACAGAGAGACAGAGAGAGCAGAGAGAACAGAGAGAGCAGAGAGAGCAGAGAGAACAGAGAGACAGAGAGGACAGAGAGAAACAGAGAGAGCAGAGAGAACAGAGAGCAGAGAAGACAGAGAGGACAGAGAGAACAGAGAGAGCAGATAGGACAGAGAGAACAGAGAGAGCAGAGAGGACAGAGAGAACTGAGAGAACAGAGAGGACAGAGAGAACAGAGAGGACAGAGAGGACAGAGAGAACAGAGAGCAGAGAGCAGAGAGGACAGAGATAGCAGAGAGGACAGAGAGGACAGAGAGACAGAGAGGACAGAGAGAACAGAGAGCAGAGAGGACAGAGAGAGAGCAGAGAGGACAGAGAGGACAGAGAGACAGAGAGGACAGAGAGAGCAGAGAGAACACAGAGAACAGAGAGCAGAGAGGACAGAGAGAGCAGAGAGGACAGAGAGAGCAGAGAGAACAGAGAGAGCAGAGAGAGAGAGAGAGAGAGAGAGAGAGAGAGAGAGAGAGAGAGAGAGAGAGAGAGAGAGAGAGAGAGAGAGAGAGAGAGAGAGACAGAGAGAACAGAGAGAGAGAGAGAGAACAGAGAGAGCAGAGAGAACAGAGAGAGCAGAGAGGACAGAGAGAACAGAGAGGACAGAGAGAGCAGAGAGGACAGAGAGGACAGAGAGAACAGAGAGAACAGGGAGCAGAGAGGACAGAGAGGGCAGAGAGGACAGAGAGACAGAGAGGACAGAGAGAACAGAGAGACAGAGAGACAGAGAGAACAGAGAGACAGAGAGAACAGAGAGACAGAGAGAACAGAGAGAACAGAGAGACAGAGAGAACAGAGAGACAGAGAGAACAGAGAGAACAGAGAGACAGAGAGAACAGAGAGACAGAGAGAACAGAGAGAACAGAGAGAGCAGAGAGAGGAGAGAGAACAGAGAGAGCAGAGAGAACAGAGAGAGCAGAGAGAACAGAGAGAGCAGAGAGGACAGAGAGAACAGAGAGGACAGAGAGAGCAGAGAGGACAGAGAGGACAGAGAGAACAGAGAGAACAGGGAGCAGAGAGGACAGAGAGGGCAGAGAGGACAGAGAGACAGAGAGGACAGAGAGAACAGAGAGAGCAGAGAGGACAGAGAGAACAGAGAGAGGAGAGAGAACAGAGAGAGCAGAGAGAGCAGAGAGAACAGAGAGAACAGAGAGAGCAGAGAGAGCAGAGAGAACAGAGAGAGCAGAGAGGACAGAGAGAGCAGAGAGAGCAGAGAGGACAGAGAGAGCAGAGAGAACAGAGAGAGCAGAGAGAACAGAGAGAGCAGAGAGGACAGAGAGAGCAGAGAGAACAGAGAGAGCAGAGAGAACAGAGAGAACAGAGAGAGCAGAGAGAACAGAGAGAGCAGAGAGAGCAAAGAGGACAGAGAGAGCAGAGAGAACAAAGAGAGCAGAGAGGACAGAGAGAGCAGAGAGAACAGAGAGAGCAGAGAGGACAGAGAGGACAGAGAGAACAGAGAGAACAGGGAGCAGAGAGGACAGAGAGGGCAGAGAGGACAGAGAGACAGAGAGGACAGAGAGAACAGAGAGAGCAGAGAGGACAGAGAGAGCAGAGAGAGCAGAGAGGACAGAGAGAGCAGAGAGAACAGAGAGAGCAGAGAGAACAGAGAGAGCAGAGAGGACAGAGAGAGAGAGAGAGAACAGAGAGAGCAGAGAGAGCAGAGAGGACAGAGAGAGAGCAGAGAGAACAGAGAGAGCAGAGAGAGAGAGAGAACAGAGAGAGCAGAGAGAACAGAGAGAGCAGAGAGAACAGAGAGAGCAGAGAGGACAGAGAGAACAGAGAGGACAGAGAGAGCAGAGAGGACAGAGAGGACAGAGAGAACAGAGAGAACAGGGAGCAGAGAGGACAGAGAGGGCAGAGAGGGGACAGAGAGACAGAGAGGACAGAGAGAACAGAGAGAGCAGAGAGGACAGAGAGAACAGAGAGAGGAGAGAGAACAGAGAGAGCAGAGAGAGTAAAGAGAGAACAGAGAGAACAGAGAGAGCAGGAGAGAGCAGAGAGAACAGAGAGAGCAGAGAGGACAGAGAGAGCAGAGAGAGAGCAGAGAGGACAGAGAGAGCAGAGAACAGAGAGCAGAGAGAACAGAGAGAGCAGAGAGACAGAGAGCAGAGAGAACAGAGAGAGCAGAGAGGACAGAGAGGACAGAGAGAACAGAGAGAACAGGGAGCAGAGAGGACAGAGAGGGCAGAGGAGACAGAGAGACAGAGAGGACAGAGAGAACAGAGAGAGCAGAGAGAGGACAGAGAGAGCAGAGAGAGCAGAGAGGACAGAGAGAGCAGAGAGAACAGAGAGAGCAGAGAGAACAGAGAGAGCAGAGAGGACAGAGAGAGCAGAGAGAACAGAGAGAGCAGAGAGAGCAGAGAGGACAGAGAGACAGAGAGAACAGAGAGAGCAGAGAGAGGAGAGAGAACAGAGAGAGCAGAGAGAACAGAGAGAGCAGAGAGAAACAGAGAGAGCAGAGAGGACAGAGAGAATAGAGAGGACAGAGAGAGCAGGAGGACAGAGAGGACAGAGAGAACAGAGAGAACAGGGAGCAGAGAGGACAGAGAGGGCAGAGAGGACAGAGAGACAGAGAGGACAGAGAGAACAGAGAGAGCAGAGAGGACAGAGAGAACAGAGAGAGGAGAGAGAACAGAGAGAGCAGAGAGAGCAGAGAGAACAGAGGAGAACAGAGAGAGCAGAGAGAGCAGAGAGAACAGAGAGAGCAGAGAGAACAGAGAGAGCAGAGAGAGCAGAGAGAACAGAGAGAGCAGAGAGAACAGAGAGAGCAGAGAGAACAGAGAGAGCAGAGAGAACAGAGAGAGCAGAGAGAACAGAGAGAGCAGAGAGAACAGAGAGAACAGAGAGAGCAGAGAGAACAGAGAGAGCAGAGAGAGCAAAGAGGACAGAGAGAGCAGAGAGAACAAAGAGAGCAGAGAGGACAGAGAGAGCAGAGAGAACAGAGAGAGCAGAGAGAACAGAGAGAGCAGAGAGGACAAAGAGAGCAGAGAGAACAGAGAGAACAGAGAGAGCAGAGAGAGCAGAGAGGACAGAGAGAGCAGAGAGAACAGAGAGAGCAGAGAGGACAGAGAGAGCAGAGAGAACAGAGAGAGCAGAGAGAACAGAGAGAGCAGAGAGAACGGAGAGAGCAGAGAGGACAGAGAGAGCAGAGAGAACAGAGAGAGCAGAGAGGACAGAGAGAGCAGAGAGGACAGAGAGAGCAGAGAGAACAGAGAGAGCAGAGAGGACAGAGAGAGCAGAGAGAGGAGAGAGGAGAGAGAAAGGCTCCAGAGGAGAAACAACGTCTATGGGAAGATCAGATCCTTCTCCTCGCCTCCTTCTCAAAAACCCATTGAGAAGGTCAGATGAGGAGAGATCGGGAGAGATGGAGAGAGATGGAGGAGAGATGGAGAGATGGAGGAGAGAGGAGAGATGGAGGAGAGATGGAGGAGAGATGGGGAGAGATGGAGGAGAGATGGAGGAGAGATTGAGAGATGGAGGAGAGATTACTACACTTAGGAGAGATGGGGAGAGATGGAGAGATGGGGAGAGATGGGGAGACATGGAGGAGAGATGGGAGAGATGGGGAGAGATGGAGTGAGAGATGGGGATTTAGATGGAGTGAGAGATGGAGAGAGATGGAGGAGAGATGGAGGAGAGATGGAGAGATGGAGGAGAGAGGAGAGATGGAGGAGAGAGGGAGAGCTGGAGGAGAGATGGGGAGAGATGGAGGGAGAGATGGGGAGATGGGGAGAGATGGAGGAGAGATGGGGAGAGATGGGGAGAATGGATGGAGATGGAGTGAGAAGATGGGAGAGATGGAGAGAGATGGAGAAATGAGAGGAGAGATGGGGAGAGATGGAGGAGAGATGGAGGAGAGTGGAGGAGAGATGGAGAGTGGAGGAGAGATGGGGAGAGATGGAGGAGAGATGGGAGAGGTCTGGAGGAGAGAGGAGAGCTGGAGGAGGAGATGGGGAGAGATGGAGGAGAGAGGAGAGCAGAGAGGAGAGATGGAGAGAGATGGGGAGAGATGGAGGAGAGATGTCTCTGTTTCTCCTACCTAGTCCACTTGTCTCTGTTTCTCCTACCTGGTCCTCTTGTCTCTGTTCTCCTACCTAGTCCTCTTGTCTAGTCTCTGTTTCTCCTATGAGTCCTCTTGTTTGAGTCTCTGTAACTCTACCTAGCCTCTTGTCTCTGTTCCCCCTACCTAGTCCTGTTGTCTCTGTTTCTCTACCTGGTCCTCTTGTCTCTGTTTCTCCTATGTAGTCCTCTTGTTTAGTCTCTGTAGCTCCTACCTGGCCTCTTGTCTCTGTTCT
>NW_025751344.1:0-15627 GCF_021184085.1 Oncorhynchus gorbuscha
CCCCCCTCTCGTCATGTGCGTTTTGCTGGATAATTGTTTACATCTGTGTGGGTCCAAAAGCAGTTGCCAGAAACTCAGATTCATCGTCCCTCCCAGATCCGCTGGCAGATGATGAAGAGACCGTGAAAACTCCAGCCAGGCGATGCCTGCTACAACACCCGGGTTCTCCCATGATGCTTAGAGGTGTCCCTATATAGGTCACTTTATTTACTCCTCTCTTCTGTTTATCTCAGCAATAACCTTGTCATTTACGGTATGTATGTTTGTATGTATGTGTGTGTGTGTGTGTGTGTGTGTGTGTGTGTGTGTGTGTGTGTGTGTGTGTGTGTGTGTGTGTGTGTGTGTGTGTGTGTGTGTGTGTGTGTGTGTGTGTGTGTGTGTGTGTGTGTGTGTGTGTGTGTGTGTGTGTGTGTGTATGTATGTATGTATGTATGTATGTATGTATGTATGTATGTATGTATGTATGTATGTATGTATGTATGTATGTACTGTATGTAATAATTGTATCAAAACATCACTTCTCTGCCTGCAGTATATCATTGTTCAATTAGGAATGTCTGTGTTGCCTTGGTTACAAACAACCTGCCACGTGGGAGCCGAAGGGCCGTATATCACAGAGTTGTAGCCCTAATTAAACAAAGGCATGTTTATGGTAACACGCACTGATGAAGACCTGCTATGGAGACGAAGATGTGACTTGTGGCATTTTACTTAAAGCAGATTTGCAGTGTTGCGCGGTGGTTGATTTATGGCCACCCTCTGTCCACTATGTTGTTGCATTTAATAGCATTTACAAAAATTGCTTGGTTGTGAGGAAGAATGTGTCCATCGAGGCTAGTTGGGAGGAGGTGCGTTTGAGGTGCATCCATGATAAAGGTCTGTGCAACAAAGAAGGGAACCAGGCTCTCTGAGGCCTCTTTTGGAGAAGACCCACACTTCCAAACAACCACCCAAGTGATGAGATTATGAACAGACCAGAAAGAACCGTATGTGCTCGTGCAAAACATATCTGGCTAATTGCTTCTTGTGCTCCGCTCAGGGAGTAATACTGTAATATCATGTCTAGTTCTAGCCCATATGTAAGTGTCCCTATTGTTCTATTGTAGAACTCTACAGTAAGAACGTGAAACCAGCACACACAGAGGAGACCCTCACAAGGAGGCAGGAAGAGAGTGACTCTCTAACGTCTTTGTACATTTCATCCCTTCCGGGAGTCATCATTTCCTCTGACACTAATGGTAATCGTCTGAGTGAAGTCTCTCTCTCTCTCTCTCTTTTCTCTCTTCGTCGTTTTTCTCTGTCTCGCTCGCCTCTCGCTTTCTCGTCGCTTCTCGTTGTCATTCTCTCTCTCTCTCTCTCTCTCTCTCTTCACATCGCTCATTCTCTCGTTTCTTCGTATCGCTTCGCACGCTCTCTTCTCTCTCTTACTCTCTCGCTCTCTCGCTCTCTCGCTCTCGCTCACTCTCTTCTCTCTCTCTCTCTTTCTCTCTATCGCTCGCTCGCTGTCTCTCTCGCTCGCTCTCTCTCTCTCTCTCTCTCGCTCGTCTCTCTCTCTCTCTCTCTCTCTCTCTCTCTCTCTCTCTCTCTCTCTCTCTCTCTCTCTCTCTCTTTCTCTCTCTCTCTCTCTCTCTCTCTCTCTCTCTCTCTCTCTCTCTCTCTCTCTCTCTCTCTCTCTCTCTCTCTCTCTCTCTATCGCTCGCTCGCTCTCTCTCGCTCGCTCTCTCGCTCTCTCGCTCTCTCTCTCTCTCTCTCTCTCTCTCTCTCTCTCTCTCTCTCTCTCTCTCTCTCTCTCTCTTTCTCTCTCTCTCTCTCTCTCTCTCTCTCTCTCTCTCTCTCTCTCTCTCTCTCTCTTTCTCTCTCTCGCTCGCTCGCTCGCTCTCTCTCGCTCCTCTCTCTCTCTCGCTCTCTCTCTCTCTCTCTCTCTCTCTCTCTCTCTCTTCTCGTTTCGACTCTCGTCTCTCTTCGCCACTCGCCTCTCTCTCTCTCGCCTTCTCTCGCCGCCTTCTCGCCATGCCATGCCATGTCCACTCCATACACTATAATACCATGCATATGTCAAGACAGGGCCCTCCATGGGGATTTGGTTGTCTTCTTGGAGAACATTTGTTGAATGAACTCACTCTGCTCTGGTGTTCATCATGATTCATGACATCACTGTATCCTATATGGAACCATGGTGTATTAAATTGAGCTTTTACACTCAATCTGCATCAGCCTCAACCTCAAGTCATTTCCCAGACTAGCATGTAGCCTATACACAGGCACCTTCGACAGTGTTCTGTACCCAAAACTAACCCTCTCTTTGTGAAGGTGGCAAGTCGCGACTCTTGTTTGTATAGAAAATGCCTGTCGGGTGGAGCTGGAGGCCCGTTCGTTCCTGCTTGGATTAAGGGAACCACAAGTGAATTTATTTTAATGCCTCTCTCATGAGGAGACGTTTACAGGCCCTCTTGATTTTCTCCCTCGCCGCTTGGACGGGGATGAAAGCAGGCGTCTCCGTCAGGCATTCAACATGGAGTGAGTGCTGAAAAGCAGGGATGTGGGAGCAGGGGAACGTGGAGGGCGTCCAAAACTGGAACCCGCGCAACAGAACCCCCCCCACACACACACACAACCCCCTTCGTCTCAAAGGCTACTGGGAAAGAAAGCCCCCTCTCTGGTTGTGATTCTTCAACATGTTTGCAGCTGGATGTTTGTGTGCTTGGACTGGGTAGCGGTGGTGCTGATACTGTACAGTTTCCAGAGACAATTCTGGACTTATGAAGTGCACTACTTTTGACCAGTGCCCATAGAGCCCTGGTCAAAAGTAGTGCACTACTTAGGGAATAGGCCTCTATGGTGGGAACAGGGATGTCTGTTGAAGTGAAACCAGAGGGAAGTCTGTATTCTGGAGGCCTCTATGGTGGGAACAGGGATGTCTGTTGTAGTGAAACCAGAGGGAAGTCTGTATTCTGGAGGCCTCTATGGTGGGAACAGGGATGTCTGTTGAAGCCTTCTGTTCTCTTTTAAAAGAGAGAATATGAACTTTTTCAGATGGAAGTATATGAAAGGTAAGTAAATCACCACATATCGCCATGTTGCACATGAAGTGAGGCCAATAATAATCATTTGCACACAGTATGGGAATCAAGCTGAGCCAGGTGATCTGTTAAGAGGTCTGTTTCCTGTACATTTCACCAGGAAGACTTTGTCATTCTCATCTGAGATTCAATAACAACACGTGTTGAGCTGAACTTCTTTCATCTTGTTGGTCACAGAAACGTGCGGTGCACTTTGGTTCATTCATTGTTATGGTCTCTCCCTATGGACATGTTTATTGGTTCATTCATTGTTATGGTCTCCCTATGGACATGTTTATTGGTTCATTCATTGTTATGGTCTCTCCCTATGGACATGTTTATTGGTTCATTCATTGTTATGGTCTCTCCCTATGGACATGTTTATTGGTTCATTCATTGTTATGGTCTCTCCCTATGGACATGTTTATTGGTTCATTCATTGTTATGGTCTCTCCCTATGGACATGTTTATTGGTTCATTCATTGTTATGGTCTCTCCCTATGGACATGTTTATTGGTTCATTCATTGTTATGGTCTCTCCCTATGGACATGTTTATTGGTTCATTCATTGTTATGGTCTCTCCCTATGGACATGTTTATTGGTTCATTCATTGTTATGGTCTCTCCCTATGGACATGTTTATTGGTTCATTCATTGTTATGGTCTCTCCCTATGGACATGTTTATTGGTTCATTCATTGTTATGGTCTCTCCCTATGGACATGTTTATTGGTTCATTCATTGTTATGGTCTCTCCCTATGGACATGTTTATTGGTTCATTCATTGTTATGGTCTCTCCCTATGGACATGTTTATTGGTTCATTCATTGTTATGGTCTCTCCCCATGGACATGTTTATTGGTTCATTCATTGTTATGGTCTCTCCACATGGACATGTTTATTGGTTCATTCATTGTTATGGTCTCTCCACATGGACATGTTTATTGGTTCATTCATTGTTATGGTCTCTCCCTATGGACATGTTTATTGGTTCATTCATTGTTATGGTCTCTCCCTATGGACATGTTTATTGGTTCATTCATTGTTATGGTCTCTCCCTATGGACATGTTTATTGGTTCATTCATTGTTATGGTCTCTCCCTATGGACATGTTTATTGGTTCATTCATTGTTATGGTCTCTCCCTATGGACATGTTTATTGGTTCATTCATTGTTATGGTCTCTCCCTATGGACATGTTTATTGGTTCATTCATTGTTATGGTCTCTCCCTATGGACATGTTTATTGGTTCATTCATTGTTATGGTCTCTCCCTATGGACATGTTTATTGGTTCATTCATTGTTATGGTCTCTCCCTATGGACATGTTTATTGGTTCATTCATTGTTATGGTCTCTCCCTATGGACATGTTTATTGGTTCATTCATTGTTATGGTCTCTCCCATGTTTATTGGACATTGTTTATTGGTTCATTCATTGTTATGGTCTCTCCCTATGGACATGTTTATTGGTTCATTCATTGTTATGGTCTCTCCCTATGGACATGTTTATTGGTTCATTCATTGTTATGGTCTCTCCCTATGGACATGTTTATTGGTTCATTCATTGTTATGGTCTCTCCCTATGGACATGTTTATTGGTTCATTCATTGTTATGGTCTCTCCCTATGGACATGTTTATTGGTTCATTCATTGTTATGGTCTCTCCCTATGGACATGTTTATTGGTTCATTCATTGTTATGGTCTCTCCCTATGGACATGTTTTTATTGGTTCATTCATTGTTATGGTCTCTCCCTATGGACATGTTTATTGGTTCATTCATTGTTATGGTCTCTCCCTATGGACATGTTTATTGGTTCATTCATTGTTATGGTCTCTCCCTATGGACATGTTTATTGGTTCATTCATTGTTATGGTCTCTCCCTATGGACATGTTTATTGGTTCATTCATTGTTATGGTCTCTCCCTATGGACATGTTTATTGGTTCATTCATTGTTATGGTCTCTCCCTATGGACATGTTTATTGGTTCATTCATTGTTATGGTCTCTCCCTATGGACATGTTTATTGGTTCATTCATTGTTATGGTCTCTCCCTATGGACATGTTTATTGGTTCATTCATTGTTATGGTCTCTCCCTATGGACATGTTTATTGGTTCATTCATTGTTATGGTCTCTCCCCATGGACATGTTTATTGGTTCATTCATTGTTATGGTCTCTCCCTATGGACATGTTTATTGGTTCATTCATTGTTATGGTCTCTCCCCATGGACATGTTTATTGGTTCATTCATTGTTATGGTCTCTCCACATGGACATGTTTATTGGTTCATTCATTGTTATGGTCTCTCCCTATGGACATGTTTATTGGTTCATTCATTGTTATGGTCTCTCCCTATGGACATGTTTATTGGTTCATTCATTGTTATGGTCTCTCCCTATGGACATGTTTATTGGTTCATTCATTGTTATGGTCTCTCCCTATGGACATGTTTATTGGTTCATTCATTGTTATGGTCTCTCCCTATGGACATGTTTATTGGTTCATTCATTGTTATGGTCTCTCCCTATGGACATGTTTATTGGTTCATTCATTGTTATGGTCTCTCCCTATGGACATGTTTATTGGTTCATTCATTGTTATGGTCTCTCCCTATGGACATGTTTATTGGTTCATTCATTGTTATGGTCTCTCCCTATGGACATGTTTATTGGTTCATTCATTGTTATGGTCTCTCCCTATGGACATGTTTATTGGTTCATTCATTGTTATGGTCTCTCCCTATGGACATGTTTATTGGTTCATTCATTGTTATGGTCTCTCCCCCTATGGACATGTTTATTGGTTCATTCATTGTTATGGTCTCTCCCTATGGACATGTTTATTGGTTCATTCATTGTTATGGTCTCTCCCTATGGACATGTTTATTGGTTCATTCATTGTTATGGTCTCTCCCTATGGACATGTTTATTGGTTCATTCATTGTTATGGTCTCTCCCTATGGACATGTTTATTGGTTCATTCATTGTTATGGTCTCTCCCTATGGACATGTTTATTGGTTCATTCATTGTTATGGTCTCTCCCTATGGACATGTTTATTGGTTCATTCATTGTTATGGTCTCTCCCTATGGACATGTTTATTGGTTCATTCATTGTTATGGTCTCTCCCTATGGACATGTTTATTGGTTCATTCATTGTTATGGTCTCTCCCTATGGACATGTTTATTGGTTCATTCATTGTTATGGTCTCTCCCTATGGACATGTTTATTGGTTCATTCATTGTTATGGTCTCTCCCTATGGACATGTTTATTGGTTCATTCATTGTTATGGTCTCTCCCTATGGACATGTTTATTGGTTCATTCATTGTTATGGTCTCTCTCCTATGGACATGTTTATTGGTTCATTCATTGTTATGGTCTCTCCCTATGGACATGTTTATTGGTTCATTCATTGTTATGGTCTCTCCCTATGGACATGTTTATTGGTTCATTCATTGTTATGGTCTCTCCCTATGGACATGTTTATTGGTTCATTCATTGTTATGGTCTCTCCCTATGGACATGTTTATTGGTTCATTCATTGTTATGGTCTCTCCTATGGACATGTTTATTGGTTCATTCATTGTTATGGTCTCTCCCTATGGACATGTTTATTGGTTCATTCATTGTTATGGTCTCTCCCTATGGACATGTTTATTGGTTCATTCATTGTTATGGTCTCTCCTATGGACATGTTTATTGGTTCATTCATTGTTATGGTCTCTCCCTATGGACATGTTTATTGGTTCATTCATTGTTATGGTCTCTCCCTATGGACATGTTTATTGGTTCATTCATTGTTATGGTCTCTCCCTATGGACATGTTTATTGGTTCATTCATTGTTATGGTCTCTCCCTATGGACATGTTTATTGGTTCATTCATTGTTATGGTCTCTCCCTATGGACATGTTTATTGGTTCATTCATTGTTATGGTCTCTCCCTATGGACATGTTTATTGGTTCATTCATTGTTATGGTCTCTCCCTATGGACATGTTTATTGGTTCATTCATTGTTATGGTCTCTCCCTATGGACATGTTTATTGGTTCATTCATTGTTATGGTCTCTCCCTATGGACATGTTTATTGGTTCATTCATTGTTATGGTCTCTCCCTATGGACATGTTTATTGGTTCATTCATTGTTATGGTCTCTCCCTATGGACATGTTTATTGGTTCATTCATTGTTATGGTCTCTCCCTATGGACATGTTTATTGGTTCATTCATTGTTATGGTCTCTCCCTATGGACATGTTTATTGGTTCATTCATTGTTATGGTCTCTCCCTATGGACATGTTTATTGGCTCATTCATTGTTATGGTCTCTCCCTATGGACATGTTTATTGGTTCATTCATTGTTATGGTCTCTCCCTATGGACATGTTTATTGGTTCATTCATTGTTATGGTCTCTCCCTATGGACATGTTTATTGGTTCATTCATTGTTATGGTCTCTCCCTATGGACATGTTTATTGGTTCATTCATTGTTATGGTCTCTCCCTATGGACATGTTTATTGGTTCATTCATTGTTATGGTCTCTCCCTATGGACATGTTTATTGGTTCATTCATTGTTATGGTCTCTCCCTATGGACATGTTTATTGGTTCATTCATTGTTATGGTCTCTCCCTATGGACATGTTTATTGGTTCATTCATTGTTATGGTCTCCTATGGACATGTTTATTGGTTCATTCATTGTTATGGTCTCTCCCTATGGACATGTTTATTGGTTCATTCATTGTTATGGTCTCTCCCTATGGACATGTTTATTGGTTCATTCATTGTTATGGTCTCTCCCTATGGACATGTTTATTGGTTCATTCATTGGTCTCTTATGGTCTCTCCCTATGGACATGTTTATTGGTTCATTCATTGTTATGGTCTCTCCCTATGGACATGTTTATTGGTTCATTCATTGTTATGGTCTCTCCCTATGGACATGTTTATTGGTTCATTCATTGTTATGGTCTCTCCCTATGGACATGTTTATTGGTTCATTCATTGTTATGGTCTCTCCCTATGGACATGTTTATTGGTTCATTCATTGTTATGGTCTCTCCCTATGGACATGTTTATTGGTTCATTCATTGTTATGGTCTCTCCCTATGGACATGTTTATTGGTTCATTCATTGTTATGGTCTCTCCCTATGGACATGTTTATTGGTTCATTCATTGTTATGGTCTCTCCCTATGGACATGTTTATTGGTTCATTCATTGTTATGGTCTCTCCCTATGGACATGTTTATTGGTTCATTCATTGTTATGGTCTCTCCCTATGGACATGTTTAAGACATACTATTTCTTGGTTTTGCTTCATATAACATCTAATTGCCTCTTTACGAGTGATGTTGAACTGATTATATGGCTTTACACTGTACCAGAACAGCTTTCATTAGGTCTACAAGTCAGACCTAATGCGCACACACACACACACCACATGGCGCACGGACACACACACCACACGGCGCACACACACACACACACACACACCACACGGCGAACGGACATACACACCTTACGGCAAACACACACACACACCACATGGCGCACGGACACACACACCACACGGCGCACGGACAGACACACCACACGGCGCACACACACACACACCACACGGCGAACGGACATACACACCTTACGGCAAACACACACACACACCACACGGCGCACGGACACACAAACACACCGCACGGCGCACACACACACACCACACGGCGCACGGACACACACACCACCATAGTCTAACCAGCTGTCTGTCAGAGAGGTACCGTAGTCTAACCATCTGTCTGTCAGAGAGGTACCGTAGTCTAACCAGCTGTCTGTCAGAGAGGTACCGTAGTCTAACCAGCTGTCTGTCAGAGAGAGGTACCGTAGTCTAACCAGCTGTCTGTCAGAGGTACCGTAGTCTAACTAGCTGTCTGTCAGAGAGGTACCATAGTCTAACTAGCTGTCTGTCAGAGAGGTACCATAGTCTAACTAGCTGTCTGTCAGAGAGGTACCGTAGTCTAACCAGCTGTCTGTCAGAGAGGTACCGTAGTCTAACCAGCTGTCTGTCAGAGTGGTACCGTAGTCTAACCAGCTGTCTGTCAGAGGTACCGTAGTCCTAACTAGCTGTCTGTCAGAGAGGTGCCGTAGTCTAACTAGCCGTCTGTCAGAGGTACCGTAGTCTAACCAGCTGTCTGTCAGAGAGGTACCGTAGTCTAACTAGCTGTCTGTCAGAGAGGTACCGTAGTCTAACTAGCTGTCTGTCAGAGAGGTGCCGTAGTCTAACTAGCTGTCTGTCAGAGAGGTGCCGTAGTCTAACTAGCTGTCTGTCAGAGAGGTACCGTAGTCTAACCAGCTGTCTGTCAGAGGTACCGTAGTCTAACTAGCTGTCTGTCAGAGGTGCCGTAGTCTAACCAGCTGTCTGTCAGAGGTACCGTAGTCTAACTAGCTGTCTGTCAGAGAGGTGCCGTAGTCTAACTAGCCATCTGTCAGAGAGGTACCGTAGTCTAACCAGCTGTCTGTCAGAGAGTTACCGTAGTCTAACCAGCTGTCTGTCAGAGAGGTACCGTAGTCTAACTAGCTGTCTGTCAGAGAGGTACCGTAGTCTAACTAGCTGTCTGTCAGAGAGGTGCCATAGTCTAACTAGCTGTCTGTCAGAGAGGTGCCGTAGTCTAACTAGCCGTCTGTCAGAGAGGTACCGTAGTCTAACCAGCTGTCTGTCAGAGAGGTACCGTAGTCTAACTAGCTGTCTGTCAGAGAGGTGCCGTAGTCTAACCAGCTGTCTGTCAGAGAGGTACCGTAGTCTAACCAGCTGTCTGTCAGAGAGGTACCGTAGTCTAACCAGCTGTCTGTCAGAGAGTACCCCGTGAGTCCTAACTAGCTGTCTGTCAGAGGTACAGTAGTCTAACCAGCTGTCTGTCAGAGAGGTACCCGTAGTCTAACCAGCTGTCTGTCAGAGAGAGGTACCGTGTCTAACTAGCTGTCTGTCAAAGTGCCGTAGTCTAACCAGCTGTCTGTCAGAGAGGTACCGTAGTCTAACCAGCTGTCTGTCAGAGAGGTACCGTAGTCTAACCAGCTGTCTGTCAGAGTTACCGTAGTCTAACCAGCTGTCTGTCAGAGAGGTACCGTAGTCTAACCAGCTGTCTGTCAGAGAGGTACCGTAGCCTAACCAGCTGTCTGTCAGAGAGGTACCGTAGTCTAACCAGCTGTCTGTCAGAGAGGTACCGTAGTCTAACCAGCTGTCTGTCAGAGGTACCGTAGTCTAACCAGCTGTCTGTCAGAGAGGTACCGTAGTCTAACCAGCTGTCTGTCAGAGGTACCGTAGTCTAACCAGCTGTCTGTCAGAGAGGTACCGTCGTCTAACCAGCTGTCTGTCAGAGAGGTGCCGGCTGTTGAGGATGTCGAGGACATTCTTCCCACGAAAGACTCAGCCTTTCAGATAGAAAATAAAAGCTTGTCCTGGGATGACATGAGCGAAACAGATTCTGACTACAGTACAACCCCATTGATTGTTGGAGCACTTGGCCACAATGAATAATGTAGGCTAAGCTGTATTACAGGTTGTCAGTGATAAACCAGTGAAATCATTCAGCTCTATTCTATACCTTTTTAGGATGTTAGCTAAGTAGTGATTAGAGGCATTACCTCATGCATTTCACATGTTCATTATATATTCATGGTTCATTCCTTTGTTGCATTGGAGCTAAATGTCTTGGTTTAATTAAATGCCTTGTCCTCATTTCACTGTGTCCTGATGAAAGTAGGGTGACGTTGCCTCTAGACACTGATCTTGCATTTCCCCCACGAATGGTTAAGGTCAGGGTTGAGGGAGCGGAAGCTGATCCTAGATCTGTACCTAGAAGAAGCCCCGGAGCCCAGATTAAGTGGACAACAGGGCTGTCTGAGTGATGTAGTGGCCACTTCATCTTTCCTCCTCACTGTGAAGGCATGCAGGGTCTAGGCAGCCATGACAAGAAGCTCTGTGACAACATTTAATTGATGCTGAAGCTGCGCACCACAGGGAGGTGTGTGTGTCCATGGATACCGGCCTGCCTGCCTGCCAACCCTGACCGCTCGTTAGTCTTGGAACCTGTACGCACACGCATATGCATACACAAACAGTCAAACACACACAGCTCTCCTCCTGCCAGGTGACTGGTTGTGGTAAAGTTCTAAACAGACATCAGTAGTACTTGGGGAAGAGGAACAGGGACTAGGTAGAGACTATCCAGGACATATGCACACACAAACAGTCAAACACACAGCTCTCCTCCTGCCAGGTGACTGGTTGTAGTAAAGTTCTAAACAGACATCAGTAGTACTTGGGGAAGAGGAACAGGGACTAGGTAGACTATCCAGGGACATATGCACATACACCAGTGTAATCAGTCACGCCAGGTCTATCTCTTCTCAGTGGCCAACCAGCTGCTTGTGTTCGGGTTGTGTGGAATTGTTCGGCTAGCCAGCGATGACCTTGGGGCGACTTTGACCTCTGGGCTGGAAAATTCGATCTGGTTCCCTATTGCCTCAGCCCCTCCTACCCAGCCCTGTCCCCACCCCCCAACGTTACTGTCCAAAAGACTGTGTGTGGCACCGCCATCCCTAATGCTGGCCATCTATCTGATGTGCAGACTGCCATCAGTAATCCCCGGGCTCAGTGAGTGGGGCTGGTGGGATAACGGGAGGAGAGGGGGACAGGGAGAAGGGGATAGGGGAGAAAAGAGGAAGCGACAGATGGCGGTGGTTGTGGGATACGTGAGTGGATTGAGTGTCACTGAGCTGGTGGCTGGTGGGGGAGTGAGCTGAGCCAGTCACACCCATTTCCCCCTGCGCGTGTGATAGTCTTGAGGTACGACAAGGAGTGGACAGAAACCAGCATTAGAAACAGTCCTACAAGGAGAGGACAGGAACCAGCATTTAGAAACAGTCCTACAAGGAGAGGACAGGAACCAGCATTAGAAACAGTCCTACAAGGAGAGGACAGGAACCAGCATTAGAAACAGTCCTACAAGGAGAGGACAGAAACCAGCACAGAAACAGTCCTACAAGGAGAGGACAGGAACCAGCATTAGAAACAGTCCTACAAGGAGAGGACAGGAACCAGCATTAGAAACAGTCCTACAAGGAGAGGACAGGAACCAGCATTAGAAACAGTCCTACAAGGAGAGGACAGGAACCAGCATTAGAAACAGTCCTACAAGGAGAGGACAGGGAACCAGCATTAGAAACAGTCCTACAAGGAGAGGACAGGAACCAGCATTAGAAACAGTCCTACAAGGAGAGGACAGGAACCAGCATTAGAAACAGTCCTACAAGGAGAGGACAGGAACCAGCATTAGAAACAGTCCTACAAGGAGAGGACAGGAACCAGCATTAGAAACAGTCCTACAAGGAGAGGACAGGAACCAGCATTAGAAACAGTCCTACAAGGAGAGGACAGGAACCATAAGTTAAAACAGTCCTACAAGGAGAGGACAGGGAACCAGCATTAGAAACAGTCCTACAAGGAGAGGACAGGAACCAGCATTAGAAACAGTCCTACAAGGAGAGGACAGGAACCAACATTAGAAACAGTCCTACAAGGAGAGGGACAGGGAACCAGCATTAAAAACAGTCCTACAAGGAGAGGACAGGAACCAGCATTAGAAACAGTCCTACAAGGAGAGGACAGGAACCAGCATTAGAAACAGTCCTACAAGGAGAGGACAGGAACCAGCATTAGAAACAGTCCTACAAGGGAGAGGACAGGAACCAGCATTAGAAACAGTCCTACAAGGTAGACAACAACCTCAGAGTGGTCTGCGTCTTCACAGCTCCAGGTCATAGCTTACAGGGGCCCACCGTGAGTGTCGTGCCAAAGTCCCAGACTCTTTTTCTGGCACAAAACTGAAGCCAAAGCACCCCTGCACCTGCCAGGATCCATCATGAAGTGGCTGACGTCGGTGCGGGCACTGTTCAACGGGGGCAGCCGCAGTGCCCCCGTGAGCCAATGAGCAGCCCCAGTGTGCCTTCAAAGGGGACATGTCCGCCAAACAGGTAAGGGTCAACGCCAGCGGTCCGAGAGGTCACATTCAGTGACCATAAAGCAGTGAGTGAATGAAGGATGAGCGGGACTGGGATCAGAATGTGACAGGTGGTTGGGTGGTAGACTGGACAGAGGGTTGCGTTTGAGGGTTTTAGTTTCTCGGACAGTTTGACAATGGATTCTCTTTGATAGCCTCTTCAAACCGTCAGCAATAGAGGGAGTTTTATTTTTCAAGCATGCAGCGCGTTTGAGTCTATGTAAGATCGCTATATCCTATGTAGACTGATGATCCATACAGTACAATTACTCAGAGACCTTTATCCGCTGAGAACAAAGGGGTTATAGTTAGTTTCATGAATTATGCAAAGGAGTGTGTTTTTGTGCACAGTGTGTGTGTGTGTGTGTGTGTGTGTGTGTGTGTGTGTGTGTGTGTGTGTGTGTGTGTGTGTGTGTGTGTGTGTGTGTGTGTGTGTGTGTGTGTGTGTGTGTGTGTGTGTGTGTGTGTGTGTGTGTGTGTGTTTGTGTGTGTGTGTGTGTGTGTGTGTGTGTGAATGTAAGAGTGGCTTGGAAAATAGATGAAATGTATTTTCTTTGATCCCGTATCACACAGTGTTCACAGAGTTTATACAGAGCGTCACATTGCTATTGTATGATAATGACTTTATGATCCCCTCTGGAAAGATCCAGTGTTTTATCACCTCCAAACATAACAGAACCCCAATCAGAGGGAGCTTTTCAAGGTCTGTCTCTAAATTCACACACACTAATCACAGATACTGTTTAATGTCAATATTAGTGTCGGCTGCTGTGGAGAATAGTGATAGGGGTTCGGGTCAACTGGTAGTGTGTGTGTGTGTGTGTGTGTGTGTGTGTGTGTGTGTGTGTGTGTGTGTGTGTGTGTGTGTGTGTGTGTGTGTGTGTGTGTGTGTGTGTGTGTGTGTGTGTGTGTGTGTGTGTGTGTGTGTGTGTGTGTGTGTGTGTGTGTACAGCACTTTGAGATATCAGCTGATATACGAAGGGCTATATAAATGTGATTTGATTTGTGTGTGTGTATAAACATTTCTGAGTGAGCAACACGATCCTGGATCTTTCCCGCCTGCATCAATGTTCTCTTCTTAGACAGCAGATCAGTAGCTTTTCATATCCACTGTCTCAGTCCATCTCTGTTGTTCCCTCAACTGTCTAAAGTCTACTATGGTCAATCCCTGTGTACTATACAGCAGCCGGTAGCTGTGTAGGCATCTGAAGTAGCCACAGGCTTTGGGGCGAGGAGCTGCCACAGTCATCATTCATCTGTCATGAATATTAATGGTCATTGCCCATTCATAAAGAGCTAGGGTGCATGAAAGCAATTACACACCTCTAACCAAAACATCTCCCTCCAGAGTGTTTCTGGGAAGCAGTGGTGGCATCGGACTGGTCCAGACCAGCTGTAGTGTCGTTGGATCTCTGGGCTGTAAAGGCACCAGCTCTACCCAGGACGTGTACTGTGTAGGCCCAAGGATGATCTATCTATGGCAGTTAGCATTATCTTCAGCTACTGTGCATCAGGTAGTGTCTGTGTTGGTTTGGCCTGTACATCGTATGAAGTACTGTAGCTACCTGGACTGTAAAGCCTATTTCTCCGGTTTGTCTTGAGGAGGTGTAAGTCCAATAGAAAACATGCCTGTAGTTTTCAGTTTGGGTGGGCTATGAGGGGTTTTGTCTTGCGCTGACAACAGTCAGACGATGCTAGTTGAGTGACTACTTCCTGTCCCGTATCCAGGGGTGACCATCGGGAAACGGCGTCCGTTCGGAACACCTGTGTGAGTCCTCGTCTGGTAGCATAATAACAGATAATCGGCCCGCGTACTATCGAATCAGACCTTTTTACTGCAGGAGAGCCTTCAACACAGCATGGATGATTAATAAGCCTCCCAGGCCAACCATTCAGTCTGTCTGGTCTAAAGTCCGACTCTACGGCATAACTACATTACTGCCTGTGTCCGATGCAGACCTGGGTTCAAATACTATTTGAAATCTTTTAAATACTTTTAGTGTTTTCAGTCTAGGGTGGCAGATGGGCAGGGTTTGCACTTTTCCGACTATTCTATTGATGCCATTGTGCCAGGCAAGCGCAATAATGTCCAAATGAAGCATTCGAAAAGATTTCAATTAGTATTTGAACCCAGGTCTGGTCCGACGTTTAGGTTGCTGTGTCCTCGAACAACCGGAGCACAACACCAAAGGTCAAAAGAAGGAAGAGGAACCTAAAAGAAGAGGGAGGAAACCAAGTGACCTCTCTGATTTCTGCATCAGCTAGGAAGAGAGGGGAGGTAAGAGAGAGGGAGTGCTGTGTAGAGATGTGTCGGTTGAAGAGCCTTGTTTTCTTTATGAATGACCCGTCCTGTGTAGCGATCACCTCGACAGTGATAGACCTCCTGACCCGTCCTGTGTAGCGATCACCTCTACAGTGATAGACCTCCTGACCCGTCCTGTGTAGCGATCACCTCGACAGTGATAGACCTCCTGACCCGTCCTGTGTAGCGATCACCTCTACAGTGATAGAA
>NW_025751345.1:0-15622 GCF_021184085.1 Oncorhynchus gorbuscha
TCAGTCTGTCCTCCCCTCCACAGAGAGTGTTGGTCTCACCTCCCCTCTCCTCCTCTCCACAGAGAGTGTCAGTCTCTCCTCCCCTCCACAGAGAGTGTCAGTCTCTCCTCCCCTCCACAGAGAGTGTCAGTCTCTCCTCCCCTCCACAGAGAGTGTTGGTCTCACCTCCCCTCTCCTCCCCTCCACAGAGAGTGTCAGTCTCTCCTCCCCTCCACAGAGAGTGTCGGTCTCTCCTCCCCTCCACAGAGAGTGTCGGTCTCTCCACACCTCTCCTCCCCTCCACAGAGAGTGTCGGTCTCTCCACACCTCTCCTCCCCTCCACAGAGAGTGTCGGTCTCTCCTCCCCTCTCCTCCCCTCCACAGAGAATGTCTGTCTCTCCTCCCCTCCACAGAGAGTGTCGGTCTCTCCTCCCATCCCTTCCCCTCCCCTCAACAGAGAGTGTCAGTCTCTCCTCCCCTCCACAGAGAGTGTCGGTCTCTCTTCCCCTCTCCTCCCCTCCACAGAGAGTGTCGGTCTCTCCTCCCCTCTACAGAGAGTGTTGGTCTCTCCTCCCCTCCACAGAGAGTGTCGGTCTCTCCTCCCCTCTACAGAGAGTGTTGGTCTCTCCTCCCCTCTCCACCCCTCCACAGAGAGTTTCGGTCTCTCCTCCCCTCCACAGAGAATGTCGGTCTCTCCTCCCCTCTCCTCCCCTCCACAGAGAGTGTTGGTCTCTCCTCCCCTCTCCACCCCTCCACAGAGAGTGTCGGTCTCTCCTCCCCTCCACAGAGAATATCGGTCTCTCCTCCCCTCTCCTCCCCACCACAGAGAATGTCGGTCTCTCCTCCCCTCCACAGAGAGTGTCGGTCTCTCCTCCCCTCCACAGAGAGTGTCGGTCTCTCCACACCTCTCCTCCCCTCCACAGAGAGTGTCGGTCTCTCCTCCCCTCTCCTCCCCTCCACAGAGAGTGTCTGTCTCTCCTCCCCTCCCCTTCCCTCAACAGAGAGTGTCGGTCTCTCCTCCCCTCCACAGAGAGTGTCGGTCTCTCCTCCCCTCCACAGAGAGTGTCGGTCTCTCTTCCCCTCTCCTCCCCTCCACAGAGAGTGTCGGTCTCACACCTCTCCTCCCCTCCACAGAGAGTGTCGGTCACTCCACACCTCTCCTCCCCTCCACAGAGAGTGTCGGTCTCTCCACACCTCTCCTCCCCTCTACAGAGAGTGTCGGTCTCTCCTCCCGTCCACAGAGAGTGTCGGTCTCTCCTCCCCTCCACAGAGAGTGTCGGTCTCTCCACACCTCTCCTCCCCTCCACAGAGAGTGTCGGTCTCTCCTCCCCTCCACAGAGAGTGTCAGTCTCTCCTCCCCGCCACAGAGAGTGTCAGTCTCTCCTCCACAGAGAGTGTCGGTCTCTCCTCCCCTCCACAGAGAGTGTCGGTGTTTCCTCCCCTCCACAGAGAGTGTCAGTCTCTCCTCCCCTCCACAGAGAATGTCGGTCTCTCCTCCCCTCTCCTCCCCTCCACAGAGAGTGTCGGTCTCTCCTCCCCTCCACAGAGAGTGTCGGTGTTTCCTCCCCTCCACAGAGAGTGTCAGTCTCTCCTCCCCTCCACAGAGAATGTCGGTCTCTCCTCCCCTCTCCTCCCCTCCACAGAGAGTGTCGGTCTCTCCTCCCCTCAACAGAGAATATCGGTCTCTCCTCCCCTCTCCTCCCCTCCACAGAGAATGTCGGTCTCTCCTCCCCTCCACAGAGAGTGTCGGTCTCTCCTCCCCTCCACAGAGAGTGTCGGTCTCTCCACACCTCTCCTCCCCTCCACAGAGAGTGTCGGTCTCTCCTCCCCTCTCCTCCCCTCCACAGAGAGTGTCTGTCTCTCCTCCCCTCCCCTCCCCTCAACAGAGAGTGTCGGTCTTTCCTCCCCTCCACAGAGAGTGTCGGTCTCTCCTCCACTCCACAGAGAGTGTCGGTCTCTCCTCCCCTCCACAGAGAGTGTCGGTCTCTCTTCCCCTCTCCTCCCCTCCACAGAGAGTGGCGGTCTCTCCTCCCCTCCACAGAGAGTGTCGGTCTCTCCTCCCCTCCACAGAGAATGTCGGTCTCTCCACACCTCTCCTCCCCTCCACAGAGAGTGTCGGTCTCTCCTCCCCTCCACAGAGAGTGTCAGTCTCTCCTCCCCTCCACAGAGAGTGTCGGTCTCTCCTCCCCTCCACAGAGAGTGTCGGTCTCTCCTTCCCTCCACAGAGAGTGTCGGTCTCTCCTCCCCTCCACAGAGAGTGTCGGTCTCTCCACACCTCTCCTCCCCTCCACAGAGAGTGTCGGTCACTCCACACCTCTCCTCCCCTCCACAGAGAGTGTCGGTCTCTCCTCCCGTCCACAGAGAGTGTCGGTCTCTCCTCCCCTCCACAGAGAGTGTCGGTCTCTCCACACCTCTCCTCCCCTACACAGAGAGTGTCGGTATCTCCTCCCCTCCACAGAGAGTGTCAGTCTCTCCTCCACAGAGAGTGTCGGTCTCTCCTCCCCTCCACAGAGAGTGTCGGTCTCTCCTCCCCTCCACAGAGAGTGTTGGTCTCCCCTCCCCTCCACAGAAAGTGTCGGTCTCTCCTCCCCTCCACAGAGAGTGTTGGTCTCCCCTCCACAGAAAGTGTCGGTCTCTCCTCCCCTCCACAGAGAGTGTCGGTCTCTCCACACCTCTCCTCCCCTCCACAGAGAGTGTCGGTCACTCCACACCTCTCCTTCCCTCCACAGAGAGTGTCGGTCTCTCCACACCTCTCCTCCCCTCCACAGAGAGTGTCGGTCTCTCCTCCCCTCCACAGAGAATGTCGGTCTCTCCACACCTCTCCTCCCCTCCACAGAGAGTGTCAGTCTCTCCTCCCCTCCACAGAGAGTGTCAGTCTCTCCTCCCCGCCACAGAGAGTGTCAGTCTCTCCTCCCCTCCACAGAGAGTGTCGGTCTCTACTTCCCTCCACAGAGAGTGTCGGTCTCTCCTCCCCTCCACAGAGAGTGTCGATCTCTCCACACCTCTCCTCCCCTCCACAGAGAGTGTCCGTCTCTCCACACCTCTCCTTCCCTCCACAGAGAGTGTCGGTCTCTCCCACCTCTCCTCCCCTCTGAAAGTGTCAGGTCTCTCCTCCTCCACAGAGAATGTCGGGTCTCTCCACACCTCTCCTCCCCTCCACAGAGAGTGTCAGTCTCTCCTCCCCTCCACAGAGAGTGTCAGTCTCTCCTCCCCGCCACAGAGAGTGTTGGTCTCTACTCCCCTCCACAGAGAGTGTCGGTCTCTCCTTCCCTCCACAGAGAATGTCGGTCTCTCCTCCCCTCCACAGAGTGTGTCGGTCTCTCCTCCCCTCCACAGAGAGTGTCGGTCTCTCCACACCTCTCCTCCCCTCCACAGAGAGTGTCGGTCTCTCCTCCCCTCTCCTCCCCTCCACAAAGAGTGTCTGTCTCTCCTCCCCTCCCCTCCTCCCCTCAGCAGAGTGTCGGTCTCTCCTCCCTCCACAGAAGTGTCGGTCTCTCCTCCCCTCCACAGAGAGTGTCGGTCTCTCTTCCCTCTCCTCCCTCCACAGAGAGTGTCGGTCTCACACCTCTCCTCCCCTCCCAGAGAGTGTCAGTCACTCCACCTCTCCTCCCCTCCACAGAGAGTGTCGGTCTCCACACCTCTCCTCCCCTCTACTGAGAGTGTCGGTCTCTCCCCGTCCAGAGAGTGTCGGTCTCTCCTCCCCTCCACAGAGAGTGTCGGTCTCTCCACACCTCTCCTCCCCTCCTGAGAGTGTCAGTCTCTCCTCCCCCGCCACAGAGAGTGTCAGTCTCTCCTCCCTGAAGTGTGGTCTCTCCTCCCCTCCACAGAGAGTGGCGGTGTTTCCTCCCCTCCACAGAGAGTGTCAGTCTCTCCTCCCCTCTCCTCCCCTCCACAGAGAGTGTTGGTCTCCTCCCCTCTCCACCCCTCCACAGAGAGTGTCGGTCTCTCCTCCCCTCCACAGAGAATGTCCCGGGTCTCTCCTCCCTCTCCTCCCTCCACAGAGAATGTCGGTCTCTCCTCCCCTCCACAGAGACTGTCGGTCTCTCCTCCCTCCACAGAGAGTGTCGGTCTCTCCACACCTCTCCTCCCCTTCTAGAGAGTGTCGGTCTCTCCTCCCCTCTCCTCCCTCCACAGAGAGTGTCTGTCTCTCCTCCCCTCCCCCTCCCCTCAACAGAGAAGTGCCGGTCTCTCCTCCCCTACAGAGTGTCGGTCTCTCCTCCACTCCCACAGAGAGTGTCGGTCTCTCCTCCCCTCCACAGAGAGTGTGGTCTCTCTTCCCCTCTCCTCCCCTCCACAGAGAGTGGCGGTCTCTCCTCCCCTCCACAGAGAGTGTCGGTCTCTCCTCCCCTCCACAACAGAGAATGTCGGTCTCTCCACACCTCTCCCCCTCCACAGAGAGTGTCGGTCTCTCCCTCCCCTCCACAGAGAGTGTCGGTCTCTCCTCCCCTCCACAGAGAGTGTCGGTCTCTCCTTCCCTCCACAGAGAGTGTCGGTCTCTCCTTCCCTCCACAGAGAGTGTCGGTCTCTCCACACCTCTCCTACCTTCACAGAGAGTGTCGGTCACTCCACACCTCTCCTCCCTCCACAGGTGTCTCTCCTCGGTCTCTCCACCTCTCTTCCCCTCTACAGAGAGTGTCGGTCTCTCCTCCCGTCCACAGAGGTGTCGGTCTCTCCTCCCTCCACAGAGAGTGTCGGTCTCTCCACACCTCTCCTCCCTCCACAGAGTGTCGGTATCTCCTCCCTCCACAGAGAGTGTCAGTCTCCTCCACAGAGAGTGTTGGTCTCCCCTCCCTCCACAGAAAGTGTCGGTCTCTCCTCCCCTCCACAGAGAGTGTTGGTCTCCCCTCCACAGAAAGTGTCGGTCTCTCCCTCCCCTCCACAGAGTGTGTCGGTCTCTCCACCTCTCCTCCCCCTCCACAGAGAGTGTCGGTCACTCCACCTCTCCTCCCCTCCACAGAGAGTGTGGGGTCTCTCCTCCTTCCCTCCACAGAGAGTGTCGGTCTCTCCTCCCTCCACAGAATGTCGGTCTCTCACCTCTCCTCCCTCCACAGAGAGTGTCAGTCTCTCCTCCCCTCCACAGAGAGTGTCAGTCTCCTCCCGCCACCCAGAGTGTGTGGTCTCTCTCCCCTCCACAGAGAGTGTCGGTCTCCTTCCCTCCACAGAGAGTGTCGGTCTCTCCTCCCCTCCACAGAGAGTGTCGGTCTCTCCACACCTCTCCTCCTCCACAGAGAGTGTCGGTCTCTCCTCCCCTCCACAGAGAATGTCGGTCTCTCCACCTCTCCTCCCCTCCACAGAGAGTGTCAGTCTCTCTCCCCTCACAGAGAGTGTCAGTCTCTCCCCCGCCTGACAGAGAGTGTTGGTTTCTCTCCCTCCACAGAAAGTGTAGGGTCTCTCCTTCCCTCACAGAGAGTGTTCGGTCTCTCCTCCCCTCCACAGAGTGTGGGGTCTCTCCACACCCTCCTCCCTCCCAGTGAGTGGGTCCTCCACCTCTCCTCCCCTCCACAGAGAGTGTCGGTCTCTCCACCTCTCCCTCCCCTCTACAGAGAGTGTCGGTCTCTCCTCCCTCCACAGAGAAGTATTGGTCTCTCCTCCCCTCTGAGAGTGTTGGTCTCCTCCTCTCCTCCCCTCCACAGAGAGTGTCGGTCTCTCCTCCCCTCCACAGAGAGTGTCAGTCTCTCCTCCCCACTTCAGAAGTGTCAGTCTCCTCCAGAGTGTCTCGGTCTCTCCTCCCCTCCACAGAGAGTGTCGGTCTCTCCTCCCCTCCACAGAGAGTGTCAGTCTCTCCTCCCCCCCCCACAGAGTGTCAGTCTCTCCTCCCTCCACAGAGAGTGTCGGGGTCTCTTCTCCCCTCCACAGAGAGTGTTGGTCTCTACTCCCCTCCACAGAAAGTGTCGGTCTCTCCTTCCTCCACAGAGGTGTCGGTCTCTCCACACCTCTCCTCCCCTCCACAGGTGTCTCTCACACCTCTCCTCCCCTCCACAGAGAGTGTCGGTCTCTCCACCTCTCCTCCCGTCCAGAGAGTGTCAGTCTCTCCTCCCCTCCACAGAGAGTGTCGGTCTCTCCTCACCTCTCCTCCCGTCCACAGAGAGTGTCAGTCTCTCCTCCCCTCAGAGAGTGTCGGTCTCTCCTCCCCTCCACAGAGAGAGTGTCAGTCTCTCCCCTCCCCGCCACAGTGTCAGTCTCTCCCTCCCCTCCACAAGAGAGTGTCGGTCCTCACACCTCTCCTCCCCTCCACAGAGAGTGTTGGTCTCTACTCCCCTCCACAGAAAATATCGGTCTCTCCTTCCCTCCATAGAGAGTGTCGGTCTCTCCACACCTCTCCTCCCCTCCAAAGAGAGTGTCGGTCACTCCACACCTCTCCTCCCCTCCACAGAGAGTGTCGGTCTCTCTACACCTCTCCTCCCGTCCACAGAGAGTGTCAGTCTCTCCTTCCCTCCACAGAGAGTGTCGGTCTCTCCTCCCCTCCACAGAGAGTGTCGGTCTCTCCACACCTCTCCTCCCGTCCACAGAGAGTGTCAGTCTCTCCTTCCCTCCACAGAGAGTGTCGGTCTCTCCTCCCCTCCACAGAGAGTGTCGGTCTCTCCTCCCCTCCACAGAGAGTGTCGGTCTCTCCTCCCCAACATGTTGCTCCAGAGAGTGTTGATGAAGTGACCCATGTCGCCAAGAGCAGAAGGAGGAAACACATTCCTAGCCCTGGCCCATATGTGGAGGAAGGCAGTGGGGCGTGGTGACGTAAACCACGGGAACAAGAAATACTATTACCACCTCAACATATCTCTCTCTCTCTGTGTCTCTCTCTCTCTCTCTGTCTCTCTCTCTGTCTCTCTCTGTCTCTCTCTCTCTCTCTCTCTCTCTCTCTCTCTCTCTCTCTCTCTCTCTCTCTCTCTCTCTCTCTCTCTCTCTGTGTGTCTCTCTCTCTCTCTCTCTCTCTCTCTCTCATACTATCCTGTCTCTCTTGACAAAGGACAACATATCTCAACATATCTCTCTCTCTCCCTGTGTGTCTCTCCCTCTCTTTGTATCTCTCTCTCTCCCTGTGTGTCTCTCCCTCTCTTTGTATCTCTCTCTCCCTGTGTGTCTCTCCCTCTCTTTGTATCTCCCTGTGTGTCTCTCCCTCTCTTTGTATCTCTCCCTGTGTGTCTCTCCCTCTCTTTGTATCTCTCCTGTGTGTCTCTCCCTCTCTTTGTATCTCTCCCTGTCTCTCTCCCTCTCTTTGTATCTCTCCCTGTGTGTCTCTCCCTCTCTTTGTATCTCTCCCTGTGTCTCTCCCTCTCTTTGTATCTCTCCTGTGTGTCTCTCCCTCTCTTTGTCTCTCTCTCTCTCTCTCTCTCTCTCTCTCTCTCTCTCTCTCTCTCTCTCTCTCTCTCTCTCTCTCAGGGTAGCTATAGTACATAGACCAAATTCAGGGTAGCTTGGGTGCAGGGCCAGGGAACCTAGACTGTGTGCAGGGCCAGGTTTGTTGATTGGAAACTGTGTATTCCTCACCTCACGTGAGGCAACTCTGTGCTGCCTGTCTTCCATATGCTAACCCCCTGAGGTGAGTTCAACAAGGCTTCTGCTTACTGCGAACGTGTTCCCTCGTAAAACAATTTCAGTTGGAACGATTGGAATGAACATTCCTAATAACATGGTTATTTACAGTGACAGTTTAGACCCCAAACTGACAGATACACAATACCTTCTCAGACTGTGAACTAAATGTGAGTGAATGTTCATGGCATAACATAAAATAGTCCAAATATGTTAGCAAACGTTAGCTAACGTCCGCAAACTATTTTCCTTGTTGAACACATCCCGTCTTGGAGGAAGGTTGATTAACCACTGTTTGTTTGTTCTTAAACGATCAACTTCCTTCTGAACCAGTTTTCAGGTTGTTGGCAGAACTATCCGTGCGCTAGGTGAACCTTGAACCTCAGAGAGAGAGAGAGAGAGAGAGAGAGAGAGAGAGAGAGAGAGAGAGAGAGAGAGAGAGAGAGTGATTCCTGTGGATCTTAGTGCCTCCCCACAGTGATTCCCTGTGGATGTAGTTGACGTAGATCTCTCGATCTCAGCAGGACGTGGTGTTATTACAGAGAACCATGACGCACCGTGGTACTCTAGACGGCTACAGTAGGGCACACAGAACACAGAGGCATTGTTCAAATCATCCAGAACACACACACACACACACAATGAAGCCCTGTCGTGTAGCTGAAGCAGGTTGTCAGGTGAAGCCGTGTGTGTGCGGTTTGAGTCGTATTTGCTGAAGTTGACAGGAGATGAATACATTAGTACATTCAATCAATCAACCATAGGGGAGGGTTGTCATGTCAGCCATAGGGGAGGGTTGTCATGTCAACCATGTAGGAGGTTGTCATGTCAACCATAGGGAGGGTTGTCATGTCAACCATAGGGAGGGTTGTCATGTCAACCATAGGGAGGTTGTCATGTCAACCTTCATGCCCAACCATAGGGAGGGTTGTCATGTCAACCATAGGGAGGTTGTCATGTCAACCAGGAGGTTGTCATGGCAACCATGGGAGGGGTTGTCATGTCAACCATAGGGGGGTTGTCATGTCAACCATAGGGGAGGGTTGTCATGTCAACCTTAGGGGAGGGTTGTCATGTCAACCATAGGGGAGGGTTGTCATGTCAACCATAGGGGAGGGTTGTCATGTCAACCATGTGGGAGGGGTTGTCATGGGGGGAGGTTGTCATGTCAACCATAGGGGTTGTCATGTCAACCATGTCATGTCTACCTTAGGGGAGGGTTGTCATGTCAACCATGGGGGAGGGTTGTCATGTGAACCATGGGTGGAGGGTTGTCATGTCAACCAGGGTTCCATGGGGGAGGGTTGTCATGTCAACCATGGGGGGGTTGTCATGTCAACCATGGGGAGGGTTGTCATGTCAACCATGGGGAGGGTTGTCATGTCAACCATGGGGGGGTTGTCATGTGAACCATGGGTGGAGGGTTGTCATGTCAACCATGGGGAGGGGTTGTCATGTCAACCATGGGGGTTCTCACCATAGGGAGGGGTCATGTCAACCATGTGGGAGGGTTGTCATGTCAACCATGGGGGAGTTGTCATGTTAGGGGAGGTTGTCATGTCTACCATGGGGGAGGGTTGTCATGTGAACCATGGGTGGAGGGTTGTCAAGTCAACCATGGGGGAGGGGTTGTCATGTCAACCATAGGGGTGGTTGTCATGTCAACCATAGGGGGAAGGTTGTCATGTCAACCATAGGGGAGGATTGGCATGTCAACCATGGGGGGAGGATTGATTGGTTAAGGTTAGCTATAGGGAGGGGTTAAGGTTAAGGTTAGCTATAGGGAGGGGATAAGGTTAAGGTTAGCTATAGGGAGGGGTTAAGGTTAGCTATAGGGAGGGGTTAAAGTTAAGGTTAGCTATAGGGAGGGGTTAAGGTTAGGTTAGCTATAGGGAGGGGTTAAGGTTAAGGTTAGCTATAGGGAGGGGTTAAGGTTAGCTATAGGAGGGGTTAAGGTTAGCTATAGGGAGGGTTGGTTAGCTATAGGGAGGGGTTAAGGTTAAGGTTAGCTATAGGGAGGGGTTAAGGTTAGCTATAGGGAGGGGCTAAGGTTAAGGTTAGCTATAGGGAGAGGTTAAGGTTAAGGTTAGCTATAGGGAGGGGTTAAGGTTAAGGTTAGCTATAGGGAGGGGTTAAGGTTAGCTATAGGGAGGGGTTAAAGTTAAGGTTAGCTATAGGGAGGGCTTAAGGTTAAGGTTAGCTATAGGGAGGGGTTAAGGTTAAGGTTAGCTATAGGGAGGGGTTAAGGTTAGCCATAGGGAGGGGTTAAGGTTAAGGTTAGCTATAGGGAGGGGTTAAGGTTAGCTATAGGGAGGGGTTAAGATTAAGGTTAGCTATAGGGAGGGGTTAAGGTTAGCTATAGGGAGGGGCTAAGGTTAGGTTAGCTATAGGGAGGGGTTAAGGTTAAGGTTAGCTATAGGGAGGGGTTAAGGTTAAGGTTAGCTATAGGGAGGGGTTAAGGTTAAGGTTAGCTATAGGGAGGGGTTAAGGTTAGCTATAGGGAGGGGCTAAGGTTAAGGTTAGCTATAGGGAGGGGTTAAGGTTAAGGTTAGCTATAGGGAGGGGTTAAGGTTAGCTATAGGGAGGGGCTAAGGTTAAGGTTAGCTATAGGGAGGGGCTAAGGTTAAGGTTAGCTATAGGGAGGGGTTAAGGTTAAGGTTAGCTATAGGGAGAGGTTAAGGTTAAGGTTAGCTATAGGGAGGGTTAAGGTTAGCTATAGGGAGGGGTTAAGGTTGTTAGCTATAGGGAGGGTTAAGGTTAGCTATATGGAGGGGTTAAGGTTATGGTTAGCTATAGGGAGGGGTTAAGGTTAAGGTTAGCTATAGGGAGGGGCTAAGGTTAAGGTTAGCTATAGGGAGGGGTTAAGGTTAACGTTAGCTATAGGGAGGGGTTAAGGTTAGCTATAGGGAGGGGTTAAGGTTAAGGTTAGCTATAGGGAGGGGTTAAAGTTAAGGTTAGCTATAGGGAGGGGTTAATGCTAGCTATGGGGAGGGGTTAAGGTTAAGGTTAGCTATAGGGAGGGGTTAAGGTTAGCTATAGGGAGGGGTTAAGGTTAAGGTTAGCTATAGGGAGGGGTTAAGGTTAAGGTTAGCTATAGGGAGGGGTTAAGGTTAGCTATAGGGAGGGGTTAAGGTTAAGGATAGCTATAGGGAGTGGTTAAGGTTAGCTATAGGGAGGGATTAAGGTTAGCTATAGGGAGGGGTTAAGGTTAAGGTTAGCTATAGGGAGGGGTTAAGGTTAAGGTTTGCTATAGGGAGGGGTTAAGGTTAGCTATAGGGAGGGGTTAAGGTTAGCTATAGGGTGGGGTTAAGGTTAAGGTTAGCTATAGGGAGGGGTTAAAGTTAAGGTTAGCTATAGGGAGGGGTTAAGGTTAAGGTTAGCTATAGGGAGGGGTTAAGGTTAGCTATAGGGAGGGGTTAAGGTTAAGGTTAGCTATAGGGAGGGGTTAAGGTTAAGGTTAGCTATAGGGAGGGAGGGGGTTAAGGTTAGCTATAGGGAGGGTTAAGGTTAAGGTTAGCTATAGGGAGGGTTAAGGTTAGCTATAGGGAGGGGTTAAGGTTAAAGTTAGCTATAGGGAGGGTTAAGGTTAAGGTTAGCTATAGGAGGGCTAAGGTTAGCTATAGGGAGGGGTTAAGGTTAAGGTTAGCTATAGGGAGGGGTTAAGGTTAAGGTTAGCTATAGGAGGGTTAAGGTTAGCTATAGGGGAGGGTTAAGGTTAAGGTTAGCTATAGGGAGGGTTAAGGTTAAGGTTAGCTATAGAGAGGGGCTAAGGTTGCTTTAGGGAGGGGCTAAGGTTAAGGTTAGCTATAGGGAGGGTTAGGTTAGGTTAGCTATAGGGAGGGTTAAGGTTAGCTATAGGGAGGGGTTAAGGTTAAGGTTAGCTATAGGGAGGGGTTAAGGTTAGCTATAGGGAGGGGTTAAGGTGAAGGTTAGCTATAGGGAGGGGTTAAGGTTAAGGTTAGCTATAGGGAGGGGCTAAGGTTAGCTATAGGGATGGGTTAAGGTTAAAGTTAGCTATAGGGAGGTGTTAAGGTTAAGGTTAGCTATAGGGAGGGGCTAAGGTTAGCTATAGGGAGGGGTTAAGGTTAAGGTTAGCTATAGGGAGGGGTTAAGGTTAAGGTTAGCTATATAGAGGGGCTAAGGTTAGCGCTTAGGGAGGGGCTAAGGTTAAGGTTAGCTATAGGGAGGGGTTGAGGTTAAGGTTAGCTATAGGGAGGGGTTAAGGTTAGCTATAGGAGGTTAAGGTTAAGGTTAGCTATAGGAGGGGTTATGGTTAGCTATAGGGAGGGGTTAAGGTGAAGGTTAGCTATAGGGAGGGGTTAAGGTTAAGGTTAGCTATAGGGAGGGGCTAAGGTTAGCTATAGGGAGGGGTTAAGGTTAAGGTTAGCTATAGGGAGGGGTTAAGGTTAAGGTTAGCTATAGGGAGGGGTTAAGGTTAGCTATAGGGAGGGGTTAAGGTTAAGGTTAGCTATAGGGAGGGTTAAGGTTAGGTTAGCTATAGAGAAGGGCTAAGGTTAGCTATAGGGAGGGGCTAAGGTTAAGGTTAGCTATAGGAGGGTTAAGGTTAGGTTAGCTATAGGAGGGGTTAAGGTTAGCTATAGGGAGGGTTAAGGTTAAGGTTAGCTATAGGGAGGGGTTAAGGTTAGCTATAGGGAGGGGTTAAGGTGAAGGTTAGCTATAGGGAGGGGTTAAGGTTAAGGTTAGCTATAGGGAGGGGGCTGGGCTAAGGTTAGCTATAGGGAGGGGTTAAGGTTAGCTATAGGGAGGGGGTTAAGGTTAGGTTAGCTATAGGGAGGGGGTTAAGGTTAAGGTTAGCTATAGGGAGGGGTTAAAGGTTAGCTATAGGGAGGGTTAATGTTAGCTATAGGGAGGGTTAAGGTTAAGGTTAGCTATAGGGAGGGGTTAAGGTTAGCTATAGGGAGGGGTTAAGGTTTAGCTATAGGGAGGGGGTTAAGGTTAGCTATAGGGAGGGGGTTAAGGTTAGCTATAGGGAGGGGTTAATGTTAGCTATAGGGAGGGTTAAGGTTAGGTTAGCTATAGGGAGGGGTTAAGGTTAGCTATAGGGAGGGGTTAGGTTAAGGTTAGCTATAGGGAGGGGTTAAGGTTAAGGTTAGCTATAGGGAGGGTTAAGGTTAGCTATAGGGAGGGGTTAGTTAAGGTTAGCTATAGGGAGGGGTTAAGGTTAGCTATAGGGAGGGGTTAAAGTTAAGGTTAGCTATAGGGAGGGGTTAAGGTTAAGGGTTAGCTATAGGGAGGGTTAAGGTTAGCTATAGGGAGGGGTTAAGGTTAAGGTTAGCTATAGGGAGGGGTTAAAGGTTAGGTTAGCTATAGGGAGGGGTTAAGCTATAGGGAGGGGTTAAGGTTAGCTATAGGAGGGGTTAAGGTTAAGGTTAGCTATAGGGAGGGGTTATAGGGAGGGTTAAGGTTAAAAAAGTTAGCTATAGGGAGGGGTTAAGGTTAAGGTTAGCTATAGGGAGGGGTTAAGGTTAGCTATAGGGAGGGGCTAAGGTTAAGGTTAGCTATAGGGAGGGGTTAAGGTTAGGTTAGCTATAGGGGGGGTTAAGGTTAGCTATAGGGAGGGGTTAAGGTTAAGGTTAGCTATAGGGAGGGGTTAAGGTTAAGGTTAGCTATAGAGAGGGGCTAAGGTTAGCGCTTAGGGAAGGGCTAAGGTTAAGGTTAGCTATAGGGAGGGGTTAAGGTTAAGGTTAGCTATAGGGAGGGGTTAAGGTTAGCTATAGGGAGGGGGGTTAAGGTTAGCTATAGGGAGGGGTTAAGGTTAGCTATAGAGGGTTAAGGTGAAGGTTAGCTATAGGGAGGAGTTAGGGTTAAGGTTAGCTATAGGGAGGGGCTAAGGTTAGCTATAGGGATGGGTTAAGGTTAAAGTTAGCTATAGGGAGGTGTTAAGGTTAAGGTTAGCTATAGGGAGGGGCTAAGGTTAGCTATAGGGAGGGGCTAAGGTTAAGGTTAGCTATAGGGAGGGGTTAAGGTTAAGGTTAGCTATATAGAGGGGCTAAGGTTAGCGCTTAGGGAGGGGCTAAGGTTAAGGTTAGCTATAGGGAGGGGTTGAGGTTAAGGTTAGCTATAGGGAGGGGTTAAGGTTAGCTATAGGGAGGGGTTAAGGTTAAGGTTAGCTATAGGGAGGGGTTAAGGTTAGCTATAGGGAGGGGTTAAGGTGAAGGTTAGCTATAGGGAGGGGTTAAGGTTAAGGTTAGCTATAGGGAGGGGCTAAGGTTAGCTATAGGGAGGGGCTAAGGTTAAGGTTAGCTATAGGGAGGGGTTAAGGTTAAGGTTAGCTATAGGGAGGGGTTAAGGTTAGCTATAGGGAGGGGTTAAGGTTAAGGTTAGCTATAGGGAGGGGTTAAGGTTAAGGTTAGCTATAGAGAAGGGCTAAGGTTAGCTATAGGGAGGGGCTAAGGTTAAGGTTAGCTATAGGGAGGGGTTAAGGTTAAGGTTAGCTATAGGGAGGGGTTAAGGTTAGCTATAGGGAGGGGTTAAGGTTAAGGTTAGCTATAGGGAGGGGTTAAGGTGAAGGTTAGCTATAGGGAGGGGTTAAGGTTAAGGTTAGCTATAGGGAGGGGCTAAGGTTAGCTATAGGGAGGGGCTAAGGTTAAGGTTAGCTATAGGGAGGGGTTACGGTTAAGGTTAGCTATAGGGAGGGGTTAAGGTTAGCTATAGGGAGGGGTTAAGGTTAGCTATAGGAGGGTTAAGGTTAAGGTTAGCTATAGGGAGGGGTTAAGGTTAGCTATAGGGAGGGGTTAAGGTTAGCTAGGGAGGGGTTAAGGTTAAGGTTAGCTATAGGGAGGGTTAAGGTTAAGGTTAGCTATAGGAGGGGTTAAGGTTAGCTATAGGAGGGGTTAATGTTAGCTATAGGGAGGGGTTAAGGTTAAGGTTAGCTATAGGGAGGTTAAGGTTAGCTATAGGAGGGTTAAGGTTAAGGTTAGCTATAGGAGGGGTTAAGGTTAGCTATAGGGAGGGGTTAAGGTTAGCTATAGGGAGGGGTTAATGTTAGCTATAGGGAGGGGTTAAGGTTAAGGTTAGCTATAGGGAGGGGTTAAGGTTAGCTATAGGGAGGGGTTAAGGTTAAGGTTAGCTATAGGGAGGGGTTAAGGTTAAGGTTAGCTATAGGGAGGGGTTAAGGTTAGCTATAGGGAGGGGTTAAGGTTAAGGTTAGCTATAGGGAGGGGTTAAGGTTAGCTATAGGGAGGGGTTAATGTTAGCTATAGGGAGGGGTTAAGGTTAAGGTTAGCTATAGGGAGGGGTTAAGGTTAACTATAGGGAGGGGTTAAGGTTAGCTATAGGGAGGGGTTAAGGTTAGCTATGGGGAAGGGTTAAGGTTAGCTATAGGGAGGGGTTAAGGTTAGCTATAGGGAGGGGTTAAGGTTAAGGTTAGCTATAGGGAGGGGTTAAGGCGGTGGCCCGTTCCTGTAGGTTCATGCTCTACAACATCCGCAGAGTACGACCCTGCCTCACAGGAAGCGGTACAGGTCCTAATCCAGGCACTGTCATCTCCGTCTGGATTACTGCAACTCGCTGTTGGCTGGGCTCCCTGCCTGTGCCATTAAACCCCTACAACTCATCCAGAACGCCGCAGCCCGTCTGGTGTTCAACCTTCCCAAGTTCTCTCACGTCACCCCGCTCCTCCACTCTCTCCACTGGCTTCCAGTTGAAGCTCGCATCCGCTACAAGACCATGGTGCTTGCCTACGGAGCTGTGAGGGGAACGGCACCTCAGTACCTCCAGGCTCTGATCAGGCCCTACACCCAAATAAGGGCACTGCGTTCATCCACCTCTGGCCTGCTCGCCTCCCTACCACTGAGGAAGTACAGTTCCCAGCTCAGCCCAGTCAAAACTGTTCGCTGCTCTGGCTCCCCAATGGTGGAACAAACTCCCTCACGACGCCAGGACAGCGGAATCAATCACCACCTTCCGGAGACACCTGAAACCCCTCTTTAAGGAATACCTAGGATAGGATAAAGTAATCTTTCTCCCCCCCTTAAAATATGTAGATGCACTATTGTAAAGTGGCTGTTCCACTGGATGTCATAAGGTGAATGCACCAATTTGTAAGTCGCTCTGGATAAGAGCGTCTGCTAAATGACTTAAATGTAAATGT
>NW_025751346.1:0-15618 GCF_021184085.1 Oncorhynchus gorbuscha
CTTGAGGAATAGACTGTCTCAGCAGGGTTACAGCCCACCTTGAGGAATAGACTGTCTCACCTGTATCACAGCCCACCTTGAGGAATAGACTGTCTCAGCAGGGTTACAGCCCACCTTGAGGAATAGACTGTCTCAACTGGGGTTACAGCCCACCTTGAGGAATAGACTGTCTCACCTGGGGTTACAGCCCACCTTGAGGAACGACTGTCTCACCTGTATTACAGCCCACCTTGAGGAATGGACTGTCTCAGCTGGTTTACAGCTCACCTTGAGGAATAGACTGTCTCAACTGGGTTACAGCTCACCTTGAGGAATAGACTGTCTCAACTGGGTTACAGCTCACCTTGAGGAATAGACTGTCTCAACTGGGTTACAGCTCACCTTGAGGAATAGACTGTCTCAACTGGGTTACAGCTCACCTTGAGGAATAGACTGTCTCAACTGGGTTACAGCTCACCTTGAGGAACAGACTGTCTCAACTGGGTTACAGCCCACCTTGAGGAATAGACTGTCTCAACTGGGGTTACAGCCCACCTTGAGGAATAGACTGTCTCAACTGGGTTACAGCTCACCTTGAGGAATAGACTGTCTCAACTGGGTTACAGCTCACCTTGAGGAATAGACTGTCTCAACTGGGTTACAGCTCACCTTGAGGAATAGACTGTCTCAACTGGGTTACAGCTCACCTTGAGGAACAGACTGTCTCAACTGGGTTACAGCCCACCTTGAGGAATAGACTGTCTCAACTGGGGTTACAGCTCACCTTGAGGAACAGACTGTCTCAACAGGGTTACAGCCCACCTTGAGGAATAGACTGTCTCAACTGGGGTTACAGCCCACCTTGAGGAATAGACTGTCTCAACAGGGTTACAGCCCACCTTGAGGAATAGACTGTCTCAACTGGGTTACAGCTCACCTTGAGGAACAGACTGTCTCAACTGGGTTACAGCCCACCTTGAGGAATAGACTGTCTCAACTGGGGTTACAGCTCACCTTGAGGAACAGACTGTCTCAACAGGGTTACAGCCCACCTTGAGGAATAGACTGTCTCAACTGGGGTTACAGCCCACCTTGAGGAATAGACTGTCTCAACAGGGTTACAGCCCACCTTGAGGAATAGACTGTCTCAACTGGGGTTACAGCCCACCTTGAGGAATAGACTGTCTCAACAGGGTTACAGCCCACCTTGAGGAATAGACTGTCTCAGCTGGGGTTACAGCCCACCTTGAGGAATAGACTGTCTCAACAGGGTTACAGCGCACCTTGAGGAATAGACTGTCTCAACAGGGTTACAGCCCACCTTGAGGAATAGACTGTCTCAACTGGGGTTACAGCCCACCTTGAGGAATAGACTGTCTCAGCTGGAGATGGTGTTCGTGTAAGAAGAAGCTGTGCTTACTGGGAGATGGTGTTTGTGTCAGAAGAAGCTGTGCTTACTGGGAGATGGTGTTTGTGTCAGAAGAAGCTGTGCTTACTGGGAGATGGTGTTTGTGTCAGAAGAAGCTGTGCTTACTGAGAGATGGTGTTCGTGTCAGAAGAAGCTGTGCTTACTGGGAGATGGTGTTCGTGCCAGAAGAAGCTGTGCTTACTGGGAGATGGTGTTCGTGTCAGAAGAAGCTGTGCTTACTGGGAGATGGTGTTCGTGCCAGAAGAAGCTGTGCTTACTGGGAGATGGTGTTCGTGCCAGAAGAAGCTGTGCTTACTGGGAGATGGTGTTCGTGTCAGAAGAAGCTGTGCTTACTGGGAGATGGTGTTCGTGCCAGAAGAAGCTGTGCTTACTGGGAGATGGTGTTCGTGCCAGAAGAAGCTGTGCTTACTGGGAGATGGTGTTCGTGCCAGAAGAAGCTGTGCTTACTGGGAGATGGTGTTCGTGCCAGAAGAAGCTGTGTTTACTGGGAGATGGTGTTTGTGTCAGAAGAAGCTGTGCTTACTGGGAGATGGTGTTCGTGCCAGAAGAAGCTGTGCTTACTGGGAGATGGTGTTCGTGTCAAGGTCGACACAGCTGACGTCCAGCGGGGGTTCGTAAAGGTCAAAGTAGCGTGAGTCGACCCCCACAATGAAGGGGCAGGGGGCGGAGAGGACCCCTGCCAGAGCCAGCGGGCACAGAGGGATGTACGGACACGGCCAGTGGAATGGGAAGATCATCTGAGGGGGAGAGACAGAGAGGGAGGGAGGTCAAATGAGGAAACTGAACCTTTAAAACTACTGTCAAAACCGAGAGACATTACCAATACTGCAATTGTTAGCTACTACTAAAAATACTATCAAACTGCCATAGCGAATTATTTAAACCCTACTATCAAACTGCAATAGCTAATTATTTAACTTCTACTATCAAACTGCCATAGCGAATTATTTAAACCCTACTATCAAACTGCCATAGCGAATTATTTAAACCCTACTATCAAACTGCCATAGCGAATTATTTAAACCCTACTATCAAACTGCCATAGCAAATTATTTAAACCATACTATCAAACTGCCATAGCAAATTATTTAAACCATACTATCAAACTGCCATAGCAAATTATTTAAACCATACTATCAAACTGCCATAGCTAATTATTTAAACCCTACTATCAAACTGCCATAGCGAATTATTTAAACCCTACTTTCTAAAACCACAAGCTACTACTAAAAGTCCTAAAGATTCAAACCCTGATATCTGAAAACCACAAGCTACTATCTGAGGTTCTATAGTGTTGAACAGTTGATATCTGAGGTTCTATAGTGTTAAACAGCTGATATCTGAGGTATTATAGTGTTAAACAGTTGATATCTGAGGTATTATAGTGTTAAACAGTTGATATCTGAGGTATTATAGTGTTAAACAGTTGATATCTGAGGTATTATAGTGTTGAACAGTTGATATCTGAGGTTCTATAGTGTTAAACAGCTGATATCTGAGGTATTATAGTGTTAAACAGTTGATATCTGAGGTATCTATAGTGTTGAACAGTTGATATCTGAGGTTCTATAGTGTTGAACAGTTGATATCTGAGGTTCTATAGTGTTGAACAGTTGATATCTGAGGTTCTATAGTGTTAAACAGTTGATATCTGAGGTATTATAGTGTTAAACAGTTGATATCTGAGGTTCTATAGTGTTGAACAGTTGATATCTGAGGTTCTATAGTGTTGAACAGTTGATATCTGAGGTTCTATAGTGTTGAACAGTTGATATCTGAGGTACTCACAGCCACCAGAGCCTCAGTGACACTGGTCAGAACAGCGGGCCGTAGAGAGTGAACCAGGATCTTATGTTCTGTCACAGCAAACACCAGGAGCGTTATAGCATTCTCCGGACCGAGGTTCTGCAGCAGTATGGAGAACCGACCACCACTGGAACACAGCCATAGAAGAGATTAACACACAACATCACTATCATAACACATACCATACATTAACCATACCATAACTAATACCATACATTAACCATACCATAACTAATACCATACATTAACCATATCGTAACATATACCATACCATAACTAATACCATACCATAACTAATACCATACATTAACCATACCATAACTAATACCATACATTAACCATACCATAACATATACCATACATTAACCATACCATAACTAATACCATACCATAACTAATACCATCAATTAACCATACCATAACTAATACCATACATTAACCATATCGTAACATATACCATACCATAACTAATACCATCAATTAACCATACCATAACTAATACCATAAACTAATCATACCATAACTAATACCATCAATTAACCATACCATAACATATACCATACATTAACCATACCATAACTAATACCATACCATAACTAATACCATACATTAACCATACCATAACTAATACCATACATTAACCATACCATAACTAATACCATCAATTAATCATACCATAACTAATACCATACATTAACCATACCATAACATATACCATACCATAACTAATACCATACATTAACCATACCATAACTAATACCATACATTAACCATACCATAACTAATACCATACATTAACCATACCATAACTAATACCATACCATAACTAATACCATACCATAACTAATACCATCAATTAATCATACCATAACTAATACCATCAATTAACCATACCATAACTAATACCATACATTAACCATACCATAACTAATACCATCAATTAATCATACCATAACTAATACCATACATTAACCATACCATAACTAATACCATCAATTAATCATACCATAACTAATACCATACATTAACCATACCATAACTAATACCATCAATTAACCATACCATAACTAATACCATACATTAACCATACCATAACTAATACCATACATTAACCATACCATAACTAATACCATCAATTAACCATACCATAACTAATACCATACATTAACCATACCATAACTAATACCATACATTAACCATACCATAACTAATACCATACATTAACCATACCATAACTAATACCATACATTAACCATACCATAACTAATACCATACCATAACTAATACCATACATTAACCATACCATAACTAATACCATACAATTAACCATACCATAACTAATACCATACATTAACCATACCATAACTATACCATACATTAACCATACCATAACTAATACCATACATTAACCATACCATAACTAATACCATACATTAACCATACCATAACTAATACCATACATTAACCATACCATAACTAATACCATCAATTAACCATACCATAACTAATACCATACCATAACTAATACCATACATTAACCATACCATAACTAATACCATACATTAACCATACCATAACTAATACCATCAATTAACCATACCATAACTAATACCATCAATTAACCATACCATAACTAATACCATACATTAACCATACCATAACTAATACCATCAATTAACCATACCATAACTAATACCATGAATTAACCATACCATAACATATACCATACATTAACCATACCATAACTAATACCATCAATTAACCATACCATAACTAATACCATCAATTAACCATACCATAACATATACCATACATTAACCATACCATAACTAATACCATACATTAACCATACCATAACTAATACCATACATTAACCATACCATAACATATACCATACCATAACTAATACCATACCATAACTAATACCATACCATAACTAATACCATACATTAACCATACCATAACATATACCATACCATAACTAATACCATCAATAAATCATACCATAACTAATACCATACATTAACCATACCATAACTAATACCATACCATAACTAATACCATAACTAATACCATACATTAACCATACCATAACTAATACCATACATTAACCATACCATAACATATACCATACCATAACTAATACCATACCATAACTAATACCATCAATTAACCATACCATAACTAATACCATCAATTAACCATACCATAACTAATACCATACATTAACCATACCATAACTAATACCATCAATTAATCATACCATAACTAATACCATCAATTAATCATACCATAACTAATACCATACATTAACCATACCATAACATATACCATACATTAACCATACCATAACTAATACCATACCATAACTAATACCATACCATAACTAATACCATCAATTAACCATACCATAACTAATACCATCAATTAACCATACCATAACTAATACCATACATTAACCATACCATAACTAATACCATCAATTAACCATACCATAACTAATACCATACCATAACTAATACCATACATTAACCATACCATAACTAATACCATCAATTAATCATACCATAACTAATACCATACATTAACCATACCATAACTAATACCATACATTAACCATACCATAACTAATACCATACCATAACTAATACCATCAATTAATCATACCATAACTAATACCATACATTAACCATACCGTAACATATACCATACATTAACCATACCATAACATATACCATACATTAACCATACCATAACTAAAACCATACATTAACCATACCATAACTAATACCATACATTAACCATACCATAACTAATACCACACATTAACCATACCATAACTAATACCATACATTAACCATACCATAACATATACCATACATTAACCATACCATAACTAATACCATCAATTAACCATACCATAACTAATACCATACATTAACCATACCATAACTAATACCATACCATAACTAATACCATACATTAACCATAACATAACTAATACCATACCATAACTAATACCATCAATTAACCATACCATAACTAATACCATACATTAACCATACCATAACTAATACCATACCATAACTAATACCATACATTAACCATAACATAACTAATACCATACCATAACTAATACCATACATTAACCATACCATAACATATACCATACATTAACCATACCATAACTAATACCATACCATAACTAATACCATACATTAACCATACCATAACTAATACCATACCATAACTAATACCATACATTAACCATACCATAACTAATACCATACATTAACCATACCATAACTAATACCATCAATTAATCATACCATAACTAATACCATCAATGAATCATACCATAACTAATACCATCAATTAACCATACCATAACAACTGTACTCATCAATTAATCATACCATAACTAATACCATCAATGAATCATACCATAACTAATACCATCAATTAACCATACCATAACTAATACCATCAATTAACCATACCATAACTAAAACCATACATTAACCATACCATAACTAAAACCATACATTAACCATACCATAACTAAAACCATACATTAACCATACCATAACTAATACCATCAATTAACCATACCATAACTAATACCATAAAATAACCATGCAATCAATTAATCATACCATAACTAATACCACGAACTTCACCAGAAGCCACCAAACCTTCGTCCAATTCTTTAAACCAATCTAAAGGCATGTTTTGGAGTTCCTCAAGGTACTGCTATAGGACCACTACTGTTCTTATTATGAAATACATCTGTTAAATCCACTTCAATCAGTGTAGATGAAGGAGAGGAGACAGGTTAAAGACAATTGAGTCATGGATTGTGTGCCATTCAGAGGGTGAATGGGCAAGACAATAGATTTAAGTTCCTTTGAACGGGGTTATGGTAGTAGGTGCCAGGCGCATCGGTTTAAGTGTGTCAAGAATAGCAACACCTCTGGAGTTTTCACGCTCAACAATTTCCTGTGTGAATCAAGAATGTTCCACCACACAATGGACATCCTGCCAACGTGGCACAACTGTGGGAATCATTTGAGTGTAAAGTCCATCCCCCGACAAATTGAGGGCAAAAGGGGGAGGGGGGGGTTGTGCAAGTCAATATTAGGAAGACGTTCATAATGTTTTGTACACTCGGTGTATATGATACCTGTCTTACCTGAGTGGTAGAGGGGATGACACAGGCTGGCTCAACATCAGGCTGTCGTGAGGAGAGAGCTGGGGAATGTCAACACATTACCAGAGGTATAGTGTGGTGGGGACAGGTCTGGCACAAAATGGCTGCCGCACTTCATTTAGCAGATGGCTGTTATCAAAGACTCCCATATAACCAGTACTGTCTCTGTTGCCAGAGATTGGTGCTAGAAGGGGGTATAGTGTGGTGGGGACAGGTCTGGCACAAAATGGCTGCCGCGCTTCATTTGGCTGTTATCAAAGACTCCCATATAACCAGTACTGTCTCTGTTACCAGAGATTGGTGCTAGAAGGGGGTATAGTGTGGTGGGGACAGGTCTGGCACAAAATGGCTGCCGTGCTTCATTTGGCTGTTATCAAAGACTCCCATATAACTAGTACTGTCTCTGTTGTCAGAGATTGGTGCTAGAAGGGGGTACGTTACCTCAATACAATGTAAATACCTTTGAGAAAAACACTATGAAAAGAATGATGATTATGATCAAGACAGAGTCAGACATGGTTTAGTCTTGAATAGAGACACACACTGACAGAAACCATAAACATAACATAGCAGCCAGCACTATGGATGCCTTAACTCACCTGCACCAGTATCCTGGGCCTCTGAGAGGAGGGGAAGGGGACCTTGTGCATGAAGTGGGAGATGTGCCTGACAGGAAGAAGAAGAAGAAGAAGAAGGAGAAGAAGAAGAAGGAGAAGAAGGAGAAGAAGAAGGAGAAGAAGAAGAACAAGAAGAAGAAGAAGAAGGAGAAGAAGAAGAAGGAGAAGAAGAAGAAGAAGGAGAAGAAGAAGAAGAAGGAAGAAGAAGAAGAAGAAGGAGAAGAAGAAGAAGAAGGAAGAAGAAGGAGAAGAAGGAGAAGAAGAAGGAGAAGAAGAAGGAGAAGAAGGAGAAGAAGAAGAAGGAGAAGAAGAAGAACAAGAAGAATAAGAAGAAGGAGAAGAAGAAGAAGAAGAAGGAGAAGAAGAAGAAGAAGAAGGAGAAGAAGAAGAAGAAGAAGGAGAAGGAGAGAGGAAGGAGAAGGAGAAAGGAAGGAGAAGAAGAAGAGGAAGGAGAAGAGGAAGGAGAAGAAGAGGAAGGAGAAGAGGAAGGAGAAGAAGGAGAAGAAGGAGAAGAAGAAGAAGGAGAAGAAGGAGAAGAAGAAGGAGAAGAAGGAGAAGAGTTACAGGACATGTGGCCAGAAATAACCCTGAGGAGGAGGTGAGCATAATCTGTCATCACAGCGTCTGGGACGGGGGGGGGGTAGATTTACATAGAGTTCTGCCACTACACTGTCACCTGACCATCATAATGCCCTGTTGAACTGTCAGCAAACACTTGATCTAAACATAGCCTCTGGTGTTTATTTAGTGGACTGGATACCATTTGGAATTGTTAAATATTCTAGGGAGTGTGTCTACAGTGTATCTATGTACAAAGTGCCTGGATATGGTGCCTGTCCTATAGAGAGCTGTCAACACAGGCAGTGTCATACAGGGTCACTGACAACACTGTGTACTTATAAAGGACCGTGGCTCAGCATGGTCCCTAGCAACACCAAGGCCAATGGGTTCAAGTGCTGCAGTTGATACCACAAATGTCTGCTATGTCCTAATATATATTATTCACACGGTGCTCACTTCTCGATGGGCAGGGTGTGAGGTCCAGAGATGGAGTATCGATAGAGGAAGGTGAGGAACTTGCGGAAGGCGTCGAAGAAGGGCCAGTGAGACAGCAAACAGATACACTTGTTGGTGTGTAGCCCTCTGGGGCCCGGAGCTGGGGTGGAGGGGGAGGTGGCTGGGGAAGAGGGCCCGTGGTCCAGCCCCGGCAGACCCAGCTGAGAGCGCTGCTGGTCGGTCAGACAGTCCTGGGAGTAGGGCTCGTAGAACTGGATGGCTGCACCGTACACCTGAGATGAGGAAACACACAGATACACGTCAGGATGGATCCATTAGTACATAGAGGGCACATATGTATCTGTTGCCATACAGCTGACTGGAACCAGAGAATGTCAGTCGAGTGGAGGGAGGAGCTGGAGCGAGGAGCTGGAGGGAGGAGCTGGAGCGAGGAGCTGGAGGGAGGAGTGGAACGAGGAATGGAGCGAGGAGCGGAACGAGGAATGGAGTGAGGAGTGAACACCCAGGTGTTAAATCAAGGTGACTTACAAAGACGAGAAGGAACTAAGAGCAAGAGAATGAGTGTGGTGATGTAGTGTCCACTACTAAAGAAGAGAGGGAGTGTGGTGATGTAGTGTCCACAACTAAAGAAGAGAATGAGTGTGGTGATGTAGTGTCCACAACTAAAGAAGAGAGGGAGTGTGGTGATGTGGTGTCCACAACTAAAGAAGAGAATGAGTGTGGTGATGTAGTGTCCACAACTAAAGAAGAGAGGGAGTGTGGTGATGTGGTGTCCACAACTAAAGAAGAGAGGGAGTGTGGTGATGTAGTGTCCACAACTAAAGAAGAGAGGGAGTGTGGTGATGTGGTGTCCACAACTAAAGAAGAGAGGGAGTGTGGTGATGTAGTGTCCACAACTAAAGAAGAGAGGGAGTGTGGTGATGTGGTGTCCACAACTAAAGAAGAGAGGGAGTGTGGTGATGTAGTGTCCACAACTAAAGAAGAGAGGGAGTGTGGTGATGTAGTGTCCACAACTAAAGAAGAGAGGGAGTGTGGTGATGTAGTGTCCACAACTAAAGAATCACTGTGGAATCTGAAAAGACACCTATCCTGAAAGCATGATGGTGTACTGTGTGCTCATGATAACTAACAGACAGGAACGAGGTGGGTAGATAACTATGTCATTGTAGCAAAGCATTTATAAACAAATAAAATCTGATATCTTAAACGTTTCTTTCATTGTTGTTCTATTATCTATACAATAGGCCATCGTTGATTTTGGCCCAATAGGCCATCGTTGTTTTTGGCCCAATAGGCCATCGTTGTTTTTGGCCCAATTGGCCATCGTTGTTTTTGGCCCAATTGGCCATCGTTGTTTTTGGCCCAATAGGCCATCGTTGTTTTTGGCCCAATAGGCCATCGTTGTTTTTGGCCCAATAGGCCATCGTTGTTTTTGGCCCAATTGGCCATCGTTGTTTTTGGCCCAATAGGCCATCGTTGTTTTTGGCCCAATAGGCCATCGTTGTTTTTGGCCCAATAGGCCATCGTTGTTTTTGGCCCAATTGGCCATCGTTGTTTTTGGCCCAATTGGCCATCGTTGTTTTTGGCCCAATAGGCCATCGTTGTTTTTGGCCCAATAGGCCATCGTTGTTTTTGGCCCAATAGGCCATCGTTGTTTTTGGCCCAATAGGCCATCGTTGTTTTTGGCCCCTATAGGCCATCGTTGATTTTGGCCCAATAGGCCTGGTATATTACCTCTTTCAGTGAGCTTTCCGGTTTGATTGGGTTATTTTGCCTAAAAACCTTAAGGCCTACCTATAGACAAATGTCAAAACAACTCCGCATCCCTGCCCAGCCTGGCAAGAGTGGCCTGAAGGATGTTTTAGCATCCCCAGCAGCTCTGCAGGTGAGGAGAGGATAGTCTCCCCTGCTGGCCTGCTCTCCAGGCACCATCACATGAGCCTGACGCCACAGACTCTGGCCAAACTCATGTTTCTGAAAGTGAATTCAAAGGAACTGTACACTGAGCCTAATAAGGCATTGTTAATGAAATGCCTATTTCATTCTCGTACGTCAAATCAAATCACATTTTATTGGCCACATACACATGTTCAGCAGATGTTATTGGTTAGTAGATGTTATTGCGGGTGTAGTGAAATGCTTGTGTTTCTAGTTCCCACAGTGCAGCAAAGTCATAGCCTATATGCGAAATTTATAATGATTTAATGAAATGTTGTTTAAATGCTGAGCGCTATAATGTTCATGCCAGCCTAATGCTTCAAAGTATTAAATGCTGAGCGCTATAATGTTCATGCCAGCCTAATGCTTCACAAAGTATTAAATGCTGAGCGCTATAATGTTCATGCCAGCCTAATGCTTCACAAAGTATTAAATGCTGAGCGCTATAATGTTCATGCCAGCCTAATGCTTCAAAGTATTAAATGCTGAGCGCTATAATATTCATGCCAGCCTAATGCTTCACAAAGTATTTCTTTGTAGGCTATAGCCTTGAAATAATATAAATAATAGAGCCTAAATAATTTAAATTTCATTCCTTCTTACCCTCCCTGTCTGGCTCCTGACCTATTCAGAGTGTTAAAATACTGTTTAATATGACATGTAGTCTATTCAGAGTGTTTATATACTGTTTAATGTGACATGTAGTCTATTCAGAGTGTTTATATACTGTTTAATATGACATGTAGTCTATTCAGAGTGTTTATATACTGTTTAATATGACATGTAGTCTATTCAGAGTGTTTATATACTGTTTAATATGACATATAGTCTATTCAGAGTGTTAATATGACATGTAGTCTATTCAGAGTGTTTATATACTGTTTAATATGACATGTAGTCTATTCAGAGTGTTTATATACTGTTTAATATGACATATAGTCTATTCAGAGTGTTAATATGACATGTAGTCTATTCAGAGTGTTTATATGACATGTAGTCTATTCAGAGTGTTTAATATGACATGTAGTCTATTCAGAGTGTTAATATGACATGTAGTCTATTCAGAGTGTTTATATACTGTTTAATATGACATGTAGTCTATTCAGAGTGTTTAAAACATACTATTCAGTTTAATATGACATGTAGTCTATTCAGAGTGTTTATATACTGTTTAATATGACATGTAGTCTATTCAGAGTGTTTATATACTGACATGTAGTCTATTCAGAGTGTTAATATGACATGTAGTCTATTCAGAGTGTTTATATGACATGTTTAATATGAGTGTTAATATGACATGTAGTCTATTCAGAGTGTTTATATACTGTTTAATATGACATGTAGTCTATTCAGAGTGTTAATATGACTATGTAGTCTATTCAGAGTGTTTATATGACATGTAGTCTATTCAGAGTGTTTATGACATGTAGTCTATTCAGAGTGTTTAATATGACATGTTTATTCAGAGTATATGACATGTAGTCTATTCAGAGTGTTTATATACTGTTTAATATGACATGTAGTCTATTCAGAGTGTTTAATATGACATGTAGTCTATTCAGAGTGTTTAATATGACATGTAGTCTATTCAGAGTGTTTATATACTGTTTAATATGACATGTAGTCTATTCAGAGTGTTTATATACTGTTTAATATGACATGTAGTCTATTCAGAGTGTTTAATATGACATGTAGTCTATTCAGAGTGTTTATATACTGTTTAATATGACATGTAGTCTATTCAGAGTGTTTATATACTGTTTAATATGACATGTAGTCTATTCAGAGTGTTAATATGACATGTAGTCTATTCAGAGTGTTTAATATGACATGTAGTCTATTCAGAGTGTTTAATATGACATGTAGTCTATTCAGAGTGTTTAATATGACATGTAGTCTATTCAGAGTGTTTAATATGACATGTAGTCTATTCAGAGTGTTTAATATGACATGTAGTCTATTCAGAGTGTTTATATACTGTTTAATATGACATGTAGTCTATTCAGAGTGTTTAATATGACATGTAGTCTATTCAGAGTGTTTATATACTGTTTAATATGACATGTAGTCTATTCAGAGTGTTTAATATGACATGTAGTCTATTCAGAGTGTTTATATACTGTTTAATATGACATGTAGTCTATTCAGAGTGTTTAATATGACATGTAGTCTATTCAGAGTGTTAATGACATGTAGTCTATTCAGAGTGTTTATATACTGTTTAATATGACATGTAGTCTATTCAGAGTGTTTAATATGACATGTAGTCTATTCAGAGTGTTTATATACTGTTTAATATGACATGTAGTCTATTCAGAGTGTTTACTGTTTAATACTGTTTTCAATATGACATGTAGTCTATATGACAGAGTGTTTATATACTGTTTAATATGACATGTAGTCTATTCAGAAAAATACTGTTTAATATGACTGTTTAATATGACATGTAGTCTATTCAGAGTGTTTATATACTGTTTAATATGACATGTAGTCTATTCAGAGTGTTTATATACTGTTTAATATGACATGTAGTCTATTCAGAGTGTTTATATACTGTTTAATATGACATGTAGTCTATTCAGAGTGTTTATATACTGTTTAATATGACATGTAGTCTATTCAGAGTGTTTATATACTGTTTAATATGACATGTAGTCTATTCAGAGTGTTTATATAGTCTGTTTAATATGACATGTAGTCTATTCAGAGTGTTTATATACTGTTTAATATGACATATAGTCTATTCAGAGTTTAATATGACATAGTCTATTCAGAGTGTTTATATACTGTTTAATATGACATGTAGTCTATTTTATACAGACATGTGTTAATATATACTGTTTAATATGACATGTAGTCTATTCAGGAGTTTAATATGACATGTTTAATATATACTGACATGTAGTCTATTCAGAGTGTTTAATATGACTGTTTAATATGACATGTAGTCTATTCAGAGTGTTTATATACTGTTTAATATGACATGTAGTCTATTCAGAGTGTTTATATACTGTTTAATATGACATGTAGTCTATTCAGAGTGTTTATATACTGACATGTAGTCTATTCAGAGTGTTTATATACTGTTTAATATGACATGTAGTCTATTCAGAGTGTTTATATACTGTTTAATATGTAGTCTATTCAGAGTGTTTATATACTGTCTATTCAGAGTGTTTAATATGACATGTAGTCTATTCAGAGTGTTTATATACTGTTTAATATGACATGTAGTCTATTCAGAGTGTTTAATATGACATGTAGTCTATTCAGAGTGTTTATATACTGTTTAATATGACATGTAGTCTATTCAGTGTTAATATACTGTTTAATGACATGTAGTCTATTCAGAGTGTTTAATATGACATGTAGTCTATTCAGAGTGTTTATATACTGTTTAATATGACATGTAGTCTATTCAGAGTGTTTATATACTGTTTAATATGACATGTAGTCTATTCAGAGTGTTAATATACTGTTTAATATGACATGTAGTCTATTCAGAGTGTTTAATATGACATGTAGTCTATTCAGAGTGTTTATATACTGTTTAATATGACATGTAGTCTATTCAGAGTGTTTATATACTGTTTAATATGACATGTAGTCTATTCAGAGTGTTTATATACTGTTTAATACAGAGTGTTTATATACTGTTTAATATGACATGTAGTCTATTCAGAGTGTTAATATGACATGTAGTCTATTCAGAGTGTTTATATACTGTTTAATATGACATGTAGTCTATTCAGAGTGTTTATATACTATTCAGAGTTTAATATGACATGTAGTCTATTCAGAGTGTTTAAAATTTGTTTAATATGACATGTAGTCTATTCAGAGTGTTTATATACTGTTTAATATGACATGTAGTCTATTCAGAGTGTTTATATACTGTTTAATATGACATGTAGTCTAGTTCAGAGTGTTAATATACTGTTTAATATGACATGTAGTCTATTCAGAGTGTTTATACTGTTTAACATGACATGTAGTCTATTCAGAGTGTTTATATGACATGTAGTCTATTGACATGTAGTGTTTATGACATGTCTATTCATGTAGTCTATTCAGAGTGTTTAATATGACATGTCTATTCAAGAGTGTTTATATACTAATATGACATGAGAGTGTTTAATATGACATGTAGTCTATTCAGAGTGTTTATATACTGTTTAATATGACATGTAGTCTATTCAGAGTGTTTAATATGACATGTAGTCTATTCAGATGCTGTTTAATATGACATTAGTATATTCTGTTTAATATGACATGTAGTCTATTCAGAGTGTTTAATATACTGTTTTAATATGACAGAGTCTATTCAGACTGTTTAATATGACATGTAGTCTATTCAGTGTTTATATACTGTTTAATATGACATGTAGTCTCTCTATTCAGAGTGTTTAATATGACATGTAGTCTATTCAGAGTGTTTATATACTGTTTAATATGACATGTAGTCTATTCAGTGTTTATATACTGTTTAATATGACATGTAGTCTATTCAGAGTGTTTAATACTGAATATGACATGTAGTCTATTCAGAGTGTTTATATACTGTTTAATATGACATGTCTATTCAGAGTGTTAATATACTGTTTAATATGACATGTAGTCTA